>NC_056729.1:478030425-478117925 GCF_019279795.1 Protopterus annectens
GGATGTGAAATTTAATTTAATTTGCTGAACTAGTTCACTATATTCATATTCTCTTCCTGTATTGATGCTTCCAATGTTTCTAATACATAAAAAACAAACTTCTTGAAGTTCTGACACACAAACATTAACATATTTACCTAATGTGATAGTGTGTATTTTATTTTTAACAGCATTCAAGAGTTCCTTGAGTCTCTCACTTAATATTTCCTTTTATATAGAATCCCACTTAAAAACTGAGTTTTCCTTAAAATATAACAACAGCTATTCTATAGCAAGAGTTTAAAAAGGTAGACAGAGAGTTGCAGCTTTGATATATTGAAACAAACCTCTTGAATCAGATGTACAGCGCTTTTCTGTTAACCCGGAAGTAACAGTTTGTCACATTCATTTGTAAATAGCTGCAGCTTGCATAATTATTTGAAGATGCAGGCAATTACATGGCAGCATCCGGGGAAGGTAGGGCAGTTGTCATTTACAGCTTGCCTTTATTAACACTGTAGTGTTATACTAGTTGATGTGAACAGCACATAAGTTCTTAGATAACTTGGAATGTAATATATTTTTGAAAAAAAAGTTGTAAACAGTTGAAACTGGTGTATCATTTTTATCTGGACTGTGGAACACACATTCATTAACATCAATGTTATTAAAGCCGAAAAAGATTCACTTATATAAATAATTTATGGCTGTTGTTCATTTTTTTAAATTGGTCTGTGATGTTTCTGTTGTCTGGCCAATCAACTTTCAGAGGTTTCAATGCTATTCTCTCTCTCTCTCTCTCTCTATATATATATATATATGTGTGTGTGGGGGGGGGGGGGGGTCAACTTTTTCAGAGCAGATATGTCACCAGGTCTTAATAAAGTCAATAGCATTAAACCTATTTTAAAACTTAAACAGTCTTATGTTTGATGTTTTTTTATCTGCTTTTTATTCATTTTATGTTTTGATGTGAGATTATCTTGGAGCTGATACTAATTGTTTAGTTGCTTAATTTGTTTTTATATATGATTGGCTGGCAATGTATTTTTATTGTATGTTTTTTACTGGAGTTGTATGTATTTGAAAAAGAGTTCTGACTCAAAAGCTTGATATGAAACTCTTCTTGTAGACGGTTGTACCTTGATTTATCTTGTTTTGCATTTGTATTAAGTTCACAGGTTCTGGGAGTATCTTTGTTTGTTTGTTTGTTTGTTTGTTTGTTTGTTTGTTTGCTTGTTTTTTGTTTGTTTGTTTGTTTTGAGGGTTTTTATTAAAACAAAAAGTTTTGTAAAATGTGACATAGGTTCCGATGTTGATGATAAGATAAAACTGTGTAAAGGATTAACCTGCCATGCATTAATGGGTACATGTATCACAAAAGCTGAAAATAGATATTTAAAAAGCTGCCATGTATAATAGGTGGAAATAATGGTTTCTTACCATGATGGTGACCTTTTCCATATTATCTTGGAATGTGAATGGGCTTACAGGTATAGACAAAAAGAAAATAATACTTATATTAAGAAATGCAGAGTGCAAATAACTATGTTTACAACAGGCATATTTGCAAAGAACTGATCATGTGAATTTGATAATGAAAGGATTCCAGAATGAATATTCTTTAGAGTATCAGGCACAAAAGAGACATACCTATATTAATTGCTAGAATAGCTCCAGTAGTGATAAAATAGGGGAAAAAAGATAATGGCAGGTTTATGGTAGTAAGAGTCTACTGGCAAGGGATGAGGATTATGATGGCATGTATTTATATTCCACCTAAAATTGCTGTCATTGAGCTTAAAAATGGTTTAAATAACAATCTTTCAGCAGGGAATATTATTTACAGTTGGGGACTGAAATTTGATTTGCAACAATGAGGATGTATCTGGGGGCCTAGAAGGGAAACTTAATAAAAAAGGGTAGATTTCTGAAGAAATTTATGAACATATTTTATATGAAAGATGGGAATTCAGAAGTAGGAACTCAGAGAGAATTTACATATTATTCACCAACGTAAAATAACTGGGCTAAACAGAAATTTTATTTCACAGGAAGGTGTGCATTTATTTGAAAACTTTGACACACATCCAATAACTATTACAGATAATGCGCCAGGAATTGCTATGATAAAAATGCATGTTAATGAAATAAAGATGTGACACTGGTGCTTCCCCACCTACCTGTTAAAAAGAGAGGAATTTTCTGGGAGTTGTTAGGGAAGATAGAAAATACTCCAGAAGTTATATATATCAAGTGAGGTAAAATAAAAGTTGACTTTAAAAATACAGTAAAAATAACAAAAAACGAGATCTGGTTAAAAAGTAATATGAATTATTTAGAGGGGATGACAAAGGTTAAAGGAGTACAAAATAAGGGGAATCTCACAGAACAAGAAGAGGCACAATTGCAGAATGCTAAAGAGAAAATAAGTGAGTACTTGGATAATATGCATAACTTTAGAAAGATTGCTGTTAAGTGACTGTTGTTGATAATAACCCCAGAGCACAAAAACTTTCAGCACAACAACTTAGAAAACAGAAAGTAGAAAGGTTTGTTGCCAAATTTAGGGAGCCTATAACATGAACAATATTCCATAGATCCTGTAAAAGTATTATAGTTATTTTGAAAATTTTATGAAATTTTGTATAAAGCAGAGAAGTGGGGAAATCAAGAAAAAGCCCAAATGGAAATATTTATGGAAGACTTAACTATACCAAGATATATACCAAGGTTAGAGGTAGGCAAGGCTCAACAACTAACAGTTAAGACAGGAGAAGAGGAGAGGAAATAAAAATGGTGATATATAACCAATCTACAGAAAAGTCTCCAGAAACAGGTGGTATTTCAGTGGAAGTTTGGAAGTTAGGCGGGAATAAAGTGATAAAGATCTGGAAGGCTTTGTTTAACAGTATTTTAAAAGGAGGACAGGCACCAATGTCCTAGAAAAAAGCTATGGAGGTAGTAGAACCTAAAGACAGTAAATACCCATCTAATCCAACTTCAATATTGGCCCAGTTCAGTTTTAAACCATGATTATAAAATGTTGATGTCAGTAATGGCTAAAATAATGGTAAAAGTGATACCAAAATTTATATATATATGGACCAGTGGTGTTGTGTGGAGAAAAGGCAAATATTTGACAACTTTAATAAAACAATAATGATCCAGAGGGAAGCAGAATGTAAGAAAATACAACTGCTGTTGGTGGGTCTTAATGTAGAGAAACAATTCAACAGAGTAAGCTGCAATTTTATGAGTAAGGGAATGGAAGCATTTGCATTTCCTGATAAAATACTAAGGTTAATTAGAAAGGTATATGAGGTAAAAATCAAACTGAAAAGGTTCATCTCTGATAGGCTGTACCTGAACAGAGGAACCAGGCAGGAGTGTCCTATTTCCCCTTTATTTGTTATGTGTGTGTGTGTGTGTGTGTGTGTGTGTGTGTGTGTGTGTGTGTGTGTGTGTGTGCATGTGTGTATGTGCGTGTGTGTGTGTGTGTGTGTGTGTGCGTGTGTGTGTGTGTGTGTGTGTGTGTGTGTGTGTGTGTGTGTGTGTGTGTGTGTGTGTGTGTGTGTGTGTGTGTGTGTGTGTGTGTGTGTGTGTGTGTGTGTGTGTGTGTGTGTGTGTGTGTGTGTGTGTGTGTGTATATATAAAACCATTGGCAAAGAAAATAAGAGATTCAGAAATTCAAGGATATACTTGGTATGGTATTCAAGAAAAGTTTGCTTTATTTGCAGATGATATTATTTTGTACCAGATGGAACCAGAAAAGGACATCTCAATGTTGTGGGACATTCTAAGACAGTTCCATGTTTTTTCGGGATATCAAATTAATGAAGATAAAGCAAAGACTATAGCTATAAATTATATACCCACACATGAATTGGTTCAGCAATACCCATATTTATGGGGACATGATAAAATGAAATATTTAGGATTATGAATTAAAAAGTATTCTGTTATGGCAGCTAAGGATATATGGGAAGAGACTTAACAAAAGATAATATAACAACAGAAAATGGAATATATTGCCTGTAGTTATGGATAGCAAGGTACAAGCAGTGAAAATTCTTATAGTCCCTTTAATTTTATGCACAGGTGAGGCATATTTTTTATCAACCAGAGGAGAAGTTGTGCATAGTAATTAATAAAGAGATGAAAGATTTTACTTTGGATGGGAAAAGGGAAAGAGTTAAGTGAGATAAGTTGATCCTCTAAATAGAACAAGGAGATTTAAGATTACCTGATTTGAAGAGATATTTTAAAGCTACAGAATTAAGGCTTTTATACATAACACAAACAGAAAGCTACAATTCAAATTGGAAAGGGATGATGATGAAGTGGGGGGGCTAATTCAGGAAATAAGGAAAGAATGGGATTTTTGGACACAGATCCTTAAGGAGAATTATAACACTCATACAGAATATTATATTCATAAAGTAGCAGTAAAGGGTCTATATCAGTTTGTCGCAATGCAATTGCAGCAAACACCGGATCATCGACCCTCATTCAGCAAAAGTCATTTCAGCGACTTGCTGAATTTGCCAAGGGCAAGTGAATACTTGCCCTACAGCATAACTTTGCCATTTTCACACTGTAGTGCAATCTCAGAGCTGGTATATATGTATATAGTTGGGGGGGGTGTGGGGAGCGAAGCTCTCAACTTGGATGGGTTCGATTTGCATAGCTGTCTGTCTGTTGTGCTGTAAGGCAAGTATTTTCTTGCCCTCAGTAAACTCAGTGAACCGCTGAACCATTTTTCATTGCATGAGGGTCGACAATCCATTGTTTGCTGCAATTGCATTTTGACGAACTAATATAGACCCAGATAAAGCATTCTATGAAATAAGCCAGCAAGGTAATGGAGAAAGGAAATTCTACTGATAGGTATGACCACAATAAGGGGCATGGAGAATAGGCAAGAGGGCACAGGAAATTACTGGAGGAGGCTGACAAAGGAACCAAGGTATTAGGAACAAATAGAGAAGGAAAGGTGATAGAATGGGAAGAGGCCAAGAAGACATTTGGATTGCACGCTAGTTGATTGTCTTCCCTATCAGAGATTGATATCAGTGTACTGACAGTGAGAAAGAGATAGGGGAAACTACTGTTAAAATGGATAATTAGTAGGGCATACATAGTAAAGGAATCAATCAGAAGAGGTCAGAAAAGATTGGGAAGTGAGATTAGATATGCAGTTCACAAAGAAACAATGAGAGTATATATGTATGTATCCAAATATGTAACAAAATCTAGAAGATTTAGGATTTTTGCCTGGAAGTGTTTACATAGATATTTTTATACCCCAAGCAGACTCCAAATAGTTTTTCCTCAATTAGATGGCAAATGTTGGAGGTGTAAAGGGGAAGAAAGAGGTACCTGAGAACATATGTTCTCAGTGTTGTAACACAGAGTATTCTGTCAGGATTACTGAGTAAGTAAATGAGTGTAACTAAAGAAATTATTTTTTGAACTGGGATACAGGATCAAAATTGCCTAGACATAGTAAGGCCTTAAGTTTAAGAAATTATTTTTTGAGCTGGGATACAGGATCAAAATTGCCTAGACATAGTAAGGCCTTAAGTTTAATTCTGGTGGCTACCAAAAAGCAGTTATTAGACAAGTGAAATCAAAATCTAAAACAACTATACTTGAAGTAGCGAATACTGAAACAGAGATAAAAGAACAGGAAATGAGATCTTTAAGAAAAGGGTAGGAGTAAATTACATAGAAACAAATGGAAATTGTGGGAACAATACTTGCAGAAAAAGTTTTGGGTTAGGAATGAGGTTTAAGAAAAGGCAGGAATTGAGTAGTTTATGTAATGTTGCTTTGAATATATGATATATAACAATATATGTGATGTATAACATTTTTAAATGTGAACTTGTTAATATAGTTTGATCACTTTTATATAAATGTACATTGCCTATGTCACACATGATAGTTCAATAAAGGTGTTAACAATAATATTTAGACGGAACAAATCTAAACCAGGAATCTTTCAGCCAAGACATTAAAAAGCAAACAAGACACTTAAGATGATCTTGGGTCTCTATTATTTCATCCAAAATTCACATCATCAAATGGCATTTCGAACATCATTTTATTGAACATGCCATTCGTCAAACTGTTCTGATTGAGATCGTATTATGGTGTAGATCAGGAAATCTGCCCATTCCTCACTGTAGTGTGATCTTGCAGTTGGTATATATAATTAGCGGCAGGTGGGTGGTTCGATAGGTGGCATTTCTAATGAAATGCCATTCAATTGATGTGAATCTTCAATGATATAATATAGACCCATCTTGCAGTGAAAATAAAGGCAGTTAGTACGGGAAGATGCATTTGGAGGATTGCCATGTTTAGAACATAGGTTCCCTTATACAAGCAAGAAATCCATCTGACAGTTTATGTTCTATGTTCTTTGTAACTTCATCTTTCTGGCGTGTTCTGATTTAATTTTATGAGGCAAGACAAGCATCTAAGCAGCTTATTTTTCCAAAACTGTCTTAATTCCACATTTCTTACACATGCTGTTTCTTTGATATGCACTTGCCTTTACATTATTCAGGATTTTTTGTTTAAATGAATTTCCTACTTCAAAACTTTCTTGTGTGGTCACTTCATAATTATAGGCTCAGCGCAGTTTATTGAAAAGGCTGGCCGTTCCATAGGCTAATAGATATAGCAATACTAAATGCATTTTATTATGCATGGCAGGGATAAAACTTTAGCACAATTTGTTTTTCAGCTGGCTTAAAAATCACAGGAAATATTAGACAGGTTTAAAATGTAAACTTAATGATGATTGCTCAGATAAAATACACTTTGCGCAATAGCAAGCCATACCCTTGGTATCACTTCTGAATGGCAAATAAAGAAATTATGACATCTGAATGGCAAATAAAAAAAGACTTCTTCTATGGCAAGTCCATATCATCTGTAGAATTAAGTAAATTATTTTTCTAGACAAAGGAAACTGCATCTTCTAAGAAATGAAATGCCCCCCCCGTAAGAATAATCTTAGTTTTGCAGGTTAGATTACATGATTTTTTATTCTGGCTTTCTTCAGTAATTTTGTAACAGAGGAATACATGCTTTTCTTTTTGAAATCACCAAAGAGAAATAGGCATTGTCAAATCTAACAAATGAATCACCAAGTTTTATGGGTGAAGCAGACCAGGCTGTTTTCAAAACTAGATTCTTGCTTTGACTAGAAATAAATTTCACTATTATAGATCTTGGATTTGAAAGTTTTTTGCTTGGTGTCACTAGTGACAAAGATCTATGAGCCCCCTCTATGCCAAATGAAAGGACTTCAGGAAAGTTTAATGTTTTAGGGATCCAAGTGGATAAGAAGTTTACCAGTTTATCTCTTCTAGTTGCTCGGGGACTCCATAATTGTGGATGATGTTCCTCCTTACCCTATTCTCCAGGTCATCAATTTTTTTTCCAAGAACTTGTTTTACTGAAGAATAAAATCAGTGTTATGTTCTCCTTCTGTAGTCCTCTGTCCATGTCAGTGATAGAATCCTCCATAGCAGATATCTGGAAATTCTGTTGTTTCACTACTTCCTTCATTCATTCAATCTGCTTTGTACAATCTTCTTTTATTTTGTCCACTTTGGAGTCCAGTTTATCTGAAAATCACTGTGTTGCTAACTGCTTGCCATCTTGGCAATGCCTTCCTTTAGTTATATTCTTTATATCCAACCTCATTTTTTGCCTGACTGAGTTTCTTTTTCAGTATCATAATTGTTCATGCACCATGGCTTGTCATTTCTATAGTTTTCTTCACATTCTTAATCAAATGTATTTTGCCTTCTGAACTTCAAACATGTTTTGCCTTTGTTAAATAAAAAAGCTATGTGTGTACTACCTACCACAATATCTGCAATATGTTGTGCTTCTCTTATTATCTGCAAGATTCAGGTATTTACTTGGGTGTACACATGTGCAAACACACATACACACACACTCACACAGATTTTGCTTCATTTTATTTCTTTATTGCTTGCATCACTGTACTGTTACATACTACCACGTTGAGGTCTTGTCTTGTATACCTCTGACATCTTAGCCTGTATCTCTGACAAATATAGGTACCTTGCATAATCTGGTGATTTCTCTAAAATCATGTCCATCTCAGATAATGTTTTTTGCTATATGCAGGTATATAACGTGTGTTATATGAGGTAGCGGGTTTATTTTTTCTGCAGTTTTAATGTGTTTTTCTCTGAATTTGAAGTTGCATATATTAATTTAAATTGCCTTACATTCTTTATTGCATTTCCAGGTGTTTTGTTCTGTTCCCAGCCATTTAAATGGGTTTTTAATTGTTCTGTCATTTTTCTGAGTTTTCTCTGAATTTGAAGTTACAGCTGTTAATGGAAATTATTTTGCAGTTTGCATTGCTTTACATTTGGTATCTGAGTTGTTAAGTTGATTAATCAGAGTTGCTGCATTTATTTGCTGTGTTCTTGCCACTTTTCAACCCTAACAACAAAACAGCCAGTTACAGCCAGGTGTGTGAGTATTCTAGAGCTTGTAGTGGTTATTCTAGTGGCAAGAGGGTAATTGTTGCAGTTCTAAGGAAAATAAACAATATAGGTTAGAGCTTTATATGCTTTTCATTGGTTCATTCATTTCACTGTTTATTTTCTATTGTATGAGCAGAGAGCCATTGTTGTATTACTCTGATAGCTGCACTCTTGTGCATAAGCTAAACTCAAGGTGGTGGTGTGATTCCATGTTGCATGCAATAAACAGGAAATTGCATTTATTCTACTGTGTTTAATGTTGCCTAGCTGTTTAAATCAGTTTTTAGTGTTTTCTGTATCAATTTCTGTATTTTTCTGTCTTTTGTCTGAATTTGAATTAAAAATTATTAATTAATGTTCACTTACAGTTTGTACTGCATTCCACATGGTTTCTGTGCTGTGCTGTGCCTAGCTGTTTATATCATCTTTGAGTGGTTTCTGCCATTATCTGCATTTTTACTGTATTTGTTTTTGAATGTGACGTTAGAAATATTAATTGAAGTTCTTTTACAGATTGCATTGCTTTTCAAATGGTTTCTGTGCTGTGCCTTACTATTTAAGTCCATTTTTAATGGTTTGTGTTATTTTTCTACATTTTTACTGTTCTTTTTTTTCTGAAGTTAAGCTTACAGCTATTACCTGAAGCTGTTTTATAGATTCATAGGATCATAGGAGGTTACTAGGTTAATGGCCCTGGGGCCCTTACAAGCCTAGCCAAGAGTTTATCCCCAAAAAAGAAACCTCAGTCAGCACCTGTCGCCCCTGTCTATGAGGAACACAGGTGAAACCCCTGGGACAAATTTGTGGTTTCCCATACACTCATAAAGGTTGCGCTTGAAGAGGGTCAGAGAGGGTGGTTTCTCTAACAAATATGGCAAGGTTACATTTTTTAGCATTTAATTTAAGACAATTTTCAGTAGATCAAAATAAAACATATATATGTATACAAACTGCAGCTGAAAGTCAGTCTTGGACACACAAAACAATTACAAGAAAAAAAATTTACAAGAAAAAAGAAGAGCAATCCGGCTATCACAGCCATAACCATTCTTCTTTTTTCTTGTAATTTTTTGGTGTGTCTGGGACTGCCTTTCAGCTGCAGTTTGTGTATATACTTTATTTTGTGCTTGGATTTACATGATACTGGTGTGGCACATGGCTGAGGGATGTGGCCATGGGTGTTGGACCGTTTTCCCTTTTTCTTATAATTGTTTGGTGTGTCCTGTACCAATTTTCAGCTTCAGCTGGTGTTTGTGTACATATATATATATATATATATATATATATATATATACACACACACACACACACACACACACACACACACACACACATATTATTTTGATGCATTGAAAATTGGCTTAAATTAAATGCTAAAAATGTAACTTTGCCATATTTAGTAAAGAAACCATCCCTCAGCATATACCATTGACAGTTCCCCATTTCAAAATGAAAAGGAAGTTAGAGGCCTGGGAACCTGGATTGATATTTCCTTCTCCTTTGATCACCATGTAGCAATGGGTGTCAAGAAATCTTTCTACTCATAACTGAGTACCAAGAGAATATCATCAAGATTTAAAGATGTTATCATTCCCTTGTATTTAACACTGATCGGATCAATTATATAATGCAACATCCCTTTGAGATGTACCTCACCAAACATATTAAATAGTTGGAAAAAACCCAGAGGTTCTCAACAAAGGGAATCACAGGCTTAAAATCTCAAGCTACCAGAAGAGACTAGAAGCACTGTCCTGCTTTTGTGTGTCTTACAGGCTTCTTAGAGGAAACCTCTGCCTTGCCTTCCAAGCAATAAGGAAACCAGTAGTCCAAGATCTCTTGTACCTCCACAAGCTAAACAGTACTGTTAATACCAGAATAAGGGATGTAAACCTGCTTCAGCAAGCCAATAAAACAAGGTGTACAGACAGATGCATTACTTAGCATCTCTCTCACCTCTGGAATAGATTTCCAGTGCAGATGCACTGTATAATTGGATGGGTATTCATAAATTCATCACAGGTTTAACAGCATTAGACCTCTGAGAGGGAAGAGGCTAGCTAGAGTGGGAAATGCCAAGTGGCAATGATCACCAGACTCAGTAGCCCCGAACTTCCAATGATTCCTATAAAGAAATCAGTTGGAATACAGAACTCATGGTGGTTAGACCACATCTCTATCTTATTTATTAAGGCCCTTGATATGGCATCTGGCTTCTTACATATAGTGCTCACTCACATAAAGCAATGATACACAATGTGTTTAGTAGATTTTCATGTCATTAATGCAGGTCATAAACTTAGATTTCACTGATGAGATGATGCCATGATACTTCCATGAATCATGTATTGGAGTACATAGTAAACATAGTTGGTGGCCCACAGGAACAGTGTGTATACCATACAGTGTATCTTAAAAGCCAACAGACAGCACAGGATGCATGCAACATACAGTAGAGATACTGAAAAATATATATCTTGCCTATTGCAGAGTGGTGCTGTTGTACTCAGTCTTATTCACTCATGGGAGACATTAATTTGCAAAATTTTTAGCTCATTGCCCATGATTGTGAAAGATACTGCCTTAGCATAAATGGTAATGAGGGAACCCTGCTGACTGAGTGCTCTCACCTCTCTGTCTGGAACTACAGAAGTATAAGTCTTAGAAGAAATACAGCACAGCTGCACAATGTAGGAATTGAAATACAGCACAGCTGCACACTGTAGGAATTGAAATGCAGCTCAGCTGCACACTCTTGGAATTGAAATACAGCACAGCTGCACACTCTTGGAATTGAAATACAGCACAGCTGCATACTGTAGGAATTGAAATACAGCACAGCTGCACACTGTAGGAATTGAAATACAGCACAGCTGCACAATGTAGGAATTGAAATACAGCACAGCTGCACACTGTAGGAATTGAAATGCAGCTCAACTGCACACTCTTGGAATTGAAATGCAGCACAGCTGCACACTCTTGGAATTGAAATACAGCACAGCTGCACACTGTAGGAATTGAAATACAGTTCAGCTGCACACTCTTGGAATTCTTGGGCTTCAAGAAAATTTGGCAGAAACCCGAAATGTTTGGAACCAGAAATTCTATTAATTCTTCACTTCAGTAGATCAGCTGATTTATTTGAAGTCATACGGTCTATAGCATTCATTGTTGTTGGACATGAAACCATAAAAGTATTATATTACTTTTCTTAAAGTGGAAAAAGACCAAATAGCAGCAATGAGAGCTAAAATAATTATTGGCTATCCAGAAAGAATTTGCCATTTGTGATATTTACTCTTTACAAGGGAACATTATGCTACAGTATTGATTTTCATGATACCACACTGAAGAACAGAGCCAAAGACTTGTGAAATTGATGAACTGCATAATTTTATAATCACAGCTAAAATTTCTAGCATAAGAAAAGCCAGACCAAGGAAAAGGTTGTTAAAAGAAATAGACCTGTCCTTATCAGAAGCAGTGGATGTGTGCAGAACAAGTGAAATTGCTAGTACACAATTAAACATTAACTGATGAAGTAAATGCATAAAATAAAATCTGAGTCAAATAATAATGCAAAATTGGAAATAAATGCAAGATGCAGTCTGAAAGTAATGAATATGAAAAAGAGAGTTATGTGAGAATCCAAAATGGAGGACTGACTGTATATTTTGAATACAGGTGTGGAAGAGGTGGGTTTATATGCATGACAGGAAGTGTCTTCCTTTATTTAATCAGGTTTATAGAATTTGTGCTAGAAGGTGACATTTCTCTGTGATGTATGAAGAGAAAAAATGTATCTTCATATCATGTTCATGTGGTTGAACAGAAATATGGAAATGATCAGTATCAATAAACAGATCTGGCTTGGCACTGTGGAAGCGAAAAAACTTGATAAGGTGGAATCTAAAATCGGTCAGAGTCTGTGATACTGGAATCCAAGTTAGTCTGCTGGCAGAAATATTAAACGTTAGTTGTCAAAATGTAGACTGTAAACTTGGTATGGAGTACAGAGTCTTGTTTGCAAATATTTTTAAATAGATGTGGCTAGAATGCACTAAGAAGTTATATACACATTATTAGCCTATTCTGAACAGCAGGTGGCACCACTGGGTCAACAAAAAATTGCTGATATGTCAGTGTATAATTATTTGTTTAATTTTGTATTTGGTTTTAAAACAAGAAATAAATCAATTATAAAACTAACAAATAACTATTTACATGGGTCCACAGTTGATCAATACATCAAAGTTATACTTCAACAACAATTAATATTTTTCAAGCAAGTCTTTAAGTTTAAGCCAATATTTATATGAATGTGTAATATTAGAAGTTCTCATCTTTATAGTATGCAGTTCACTACTGCTAACAATGTTTTCCATACTAATAAATTCAACACTAGAGGGGGCATCTTTTTACTTTTCCAAATTTTAGTGATTACTTTTCTGGCTATAGCAAGAATAGACCAAAGAAGAGGAACTTGGGTTTTTGGAATTATCTCAGGAATAAGAGCATTAAATAAAACTAAAGGTTTAGAAATATTACATCTGTCTCACCATAGAGCTTGATTAAAGTTATTAATTTCTTTCCCAAAAGGGATGACTTTACATTCATATACTGTATGCGTCCAATCAGCTATTATTTCAGAATCACATCTGTAGAATTTAACTCTATTTGATTTATACCATAATTGTAATTTTGTTAGGCATGACAAAAGCTCTATGTAAAGAATTCCAAGTGAAAATTTTCCAGTATAATGAATAGTTTGATCTGTAGATTTTAATATTAATTTATTGTATTCTTCATAGAAGTCTTCAATATTAATTTTTGAGGAGTAATTCCAATAGGAATTGTCTAAATATGTGAACTCTAACAAGAATTTTATACATTTGTGTCAAATATGATTTATTTTTATTGCATTGTTATTGATATTTATTAAGAATTCCAATAATTTGGTGAACAATTTCTTATCTGTGTTAAATATCTTATTTACCTCTGTGTTCACAAAGTCTCTAAATATTTGTAAAATTAACCATTTCCCACAATCTTGATTGTATTTGGATCTTACATTTTCAATAGTATATATATATATATATATATATATAGATATATATATATATATATATATATATATATATTAACACCATTTAAGAATTGATGCCAGTAAATTAAATTACTTTGTTGTTTCAATACTAGCATTTTGTTGTAGTCATGAGTTTCTAAGCAGTCATTTGTAAATGCAATTGGAAACATAGAAAATATTAAGTCTTTAATACAATGGTTAAAATATGTGAACTTTTGGAAAGATGAAATGTTGTTATTTACATAGGTAATTTGAGAAAAGGATGTAATACCATTTACACAAAAATATTTTAATAACCAGATGAAACTGTTAGGTACTATTCGTTTATGATTGGTTGTGATATATTTATTATTTACTAGTAATATTTCTTGATGTATTTGTTTCCATTTTGAATCATAAGATGAACTTATCCACAATGGTATAACTTTTACAATTACTGAAGTAGCAAATAATTGAATATCAGGGAATCCTATTCCACCGTTATCCCAACCTTTTCTGTGCCAATCAAAAGTTACTCTTGGTTTATTAGGATGCCAAAAAATTTTAAGCAGAATATTATTTATCGTCTTCATCAAGTTTTTGGTGGAGATAGTACTAGAGATTATACGACAAACAATATTTTAAGGAGAATTACCATCTTAGTAAGCATTAATCATTCTTCCATGGTAAAGAAAATTTGTTCCAATTTGTGACTGAGCATAAAATTTTATCAACAACAGTTTTATCAACAACTTGTTGAAAGTTGGATTGTATCATTTCTTTACTATTAGACATAATGGTTATACTAAGGTATTTAATTTGATTGTATTTCCAATTGAAGTTAGAATATTTTTGTACATTTTTTAAATTGTTTTATTAATTAATGTACTTGTTTTATAATGATTAAATCTTAAGTGTGAGATATCTTCAAACTGACTCATAGAACTAATTATATGTTCAAATGAATTTTCTATATTTCCTACTGTTAGTAAAATATCAGAAAAGAGTTGAACCTTTAGTTCAAAATCTTCTTTTATTTTGATATCATTAATGTTCTTATTGGATCTAATACTATTAACAAAGGGTTCTATAGCTATTGCAAAAAGTAAAGGTGATAATGAACAGCCTTATTTTGTGCCTTTTTGTAATTTAAAGGAATTAGAAAGAAAATAACATGTTTTAACATAAGCATAAGAGTTGTTGTTTAACTTAGAAATTAATGCAAATAGCTCAGGTGAGAAATTATACACTTTAAGTGTTTTAAACAGGTACGACTAATTAACTGAGTCAAAAGCCTTATTTAAATTAAGACTAAAGATAGAACGTTGCTTTTTTTACTTTTATTTGCATAGACTATTAATGTGTGCATTCTTATTATATTATCCTGTTCTTGGCTATTTAAAATAAAACCAGTTTGATCATTGTTAATTAGTTTAGGTATAAGTAGATTAATTATGTTAGCTAAAATGGACATGAACAGCTTATAGTCCACATTTAAAAGTGAAATGGGTCTGTATGATGAACACTTTGTAGGATCCTTATATTGTTTTAAAATAGGCGATATAAGGGAATATTTCCATGATGAGAGGACTTCAGCAGTTATTTCTCTATAGACCTTATCAAATATTTTAACTGCATCATCCGGTAGTATTTTATATAGTTCTGGTATAAGAACATATAAGCCTGGTGCCTTATTATTTTTTAACTGTTTTATTTGATCTTTTATTTTTGTTAAAGTGAATGGTCTATTATTTTTTTTTATTTTTCACTTGTTAATTTATTATTTATATTTTCCCTTAGAAAACAGTCTCTACAGCATCATTTCCTAGGTTCTTTATATTATTTATATTGTCATATAATATTGTAAATCCCTCAAGACTACCTTTAATATCTGTTCTACTTTCTGTTTTATTATTTATATGTGTTGCAATTTATTTGATATGATTTAGTTTATTTATTTTCTTTGATCTAAAAGCAAGCTTATACAAGCTTAAAGGGTTTTCTGAATATGCCTGAAGTTTACATTTTTCCAGGTTTATTGAAACTTTATGATTTAGAATTTCAGCATGTTTTGTATTTAAGTTTTTAAGTTCAGACTGACTGATATTGTCATTTGGTTTTAGATATAACTTTAGTGTGTCTATTTTGGCCTTTAGTGTATTCACTTCTTTGCCCATTCTCTTGTTTTACTAATATACCAGCTTGTAACTCTTCTATTTAAGTAAGCCTTTAGTGAACCCCACAAGACAATGTCAGTTACTTCACCATTCATATTTATTTATAGGAAATTTGTGATATCTTTAACATTGTAATACTTGAATCCTTTTATTTTAATAATGTATGCTGGTAATCTCCTGTGATGTATTAGATTGTCAGTTTTTTAAAATGATATTAAAGATTATAAGATTATGGTCCGATAATTGACATTAAGCTATTGAAACTTCTCTCATATGTAATAACAGATTGTTTGAGACATTTTATCACTATTTGTTTGTGTTCCATATCTATATGAATAACGAGTCCTTAGCTGATATATATCCTTTAAATTCATTAGATTTACAAACTGTGTTAAGTGTTTGGCTGATGATGTGATTCTCAGCTGTCTATCTGCAATGGAATCTTTGTCTGATAAAAGACATTAAAATCACCAGCCATTATGATTTCACCTTTCATGTAATAAGCTATAGTATCTAAGTAATTTTTTTGCATCTGGAATCCAATAAGAGTTCACCTATGTGTACAGTTTTCTGTTCCACTCCATTATAACAATGCTTAACATACCATTTTTATAAAGATAGGTAACATTTTACTTTAGGCATTGCTAGTGAGTTGTTCCATAAAATAAGGGTGACTCTTGTTTTAGCTTGAAAGCCAGTACCTGCTAAAACCAAATAGTTCTTTAATGAAAGTTTTTACATCTTTATTAAATAAATGTGTTTCCTGTAGCAATAGTATTTGAGCTTTATGTAACTGCAAGTATTTGAACAGACTGCACCTCTTTACTGGACTATTCAATCCATTGATATTAATTGCTGCGCATTTAAAATTAGACATTTACAGAAGAGAGAAAAACACAGATATGATGAAATTGCATTTATGTACAGAACTTATTATATACTTTATATATAATAAATATGAAATCTTCAGCTATGGACAAAACTTTTGAAACAAATAAAAAATTACCTAATGATAAAACCCTAAAACATTCTACCATGGAATAACATATTCCTAGTTTGTTGAAAAAGACAAACAAGCTACCTCTCAAACTCACCATTAGACTACCAAAGCATAGCACTTGCTTCTGATTCATAGGTGTGTACTAGACTAATGGCCCTGGAGCCTTTACAAGCCTAGCCCATAGGATTACCCTGGCATCATGCCACCTGACCTTAGTTCCCAGTGCCACTGTCGAGCAAAGCCACTGGAGTGCTCCCCAAGGTGAATTTTCTATTTCCCATCCACTCATCAAGATTTCTCTTGAAGATGGCCAGTGAGGTGCTCTGCTTGACATGTATGGGAAGTCTATTCCACAGCATGGGCAGTCTCTGGGTTATGAACCTGTCCCTCCAGCATGTTCTTTTGATTGTGGTAATGAGGTTGAGGTCTCTGCAGCATGTGGTGCGGAGGGATTGGAATTTCTTTAGACGTAGCATTTCTAACAGAGCTAGGTCAGACATGGCTTTGTAAGTCAAGCAGAAATCGCCTCTAAGTAGGAGATATGAGACAGAGAATAGTTGGAATGTTTTGAGTCTGTCCATATAGGACAAGTGTTTAGGGCCTAGGATCCTCTTTGTGAGGTACTTTTGCGGCCTCTCCAGTTGTTGCAGGTGTCTAGCGAGGTACATGCCAAATGAGGTATTGCACTCAGTGATTGGCCTAATGAGGGAAGACTACAGGGAGACAATGACCTCTTTCTTCCTGGATGCAAAACCCTTAGTAATGTGATGTGCCACATAGAAGGACTTTCTGACCACAGTGGCAGTATGGTGGTCAAAAGAGAGGTTGCTGTCAACATGTGTTCTCAGATCTCTTATAAACACCTTCTGTGTTCAGTGGACTACCATCAATGTGGTAATTCAAGGGAACTGGGTTTTTCGCAAGGGGGTGATGACACATTTTTTGACACTGAGCTTAAGGCCATGGTTCTGACACCAGTCGTTGCTCTCGGTAAGGCCTTTCTGTAGGTTGTCAACATCACTTGGGGAGTTAATAGCTCCGAATCTGCAAACTTTGTCAGCCAGAGTCCCTTTGCATTGGCCTGGACTTAACAAACAGGAAAGGACCCAGGACTGAACCCTGTGGGACTCCACTCGTGTCTGGTCAGCAGTCTGACTTGGAATCAGCTACTTTCACACTGTGGGTTCTGTGAGCCAGTTTGCAACCCACCTAGTGATGTAGGGATTGATGCCTAGCTTAGTGAGTTTTTCTATGATTCCTGAGTGGGGAATGGTATCAAAGGCCTTGGCCAGATCAAGATAAGCTGTATGAACTACCTTGGCTTTATCCACAGCTCTGGTGACTGACTCAAAGAAGTCAACCAAGTTGAGCAGTCATGATCAACCCTTCACAAAACCAAACTGTGTAGGATCCAGAGTTTGGAGATTCCCTATATCCTTGTTTATTAGGTCCATGATGATGTGTTCCATAGCTTTGCATATCAGACTCGTCAAGCTAATGGGGTGATAGTTCCCATGGTCTGTAGTCGTTTGTCCTTTGTGGAGAGGAATGACTGTAGCAATGCGCCATTCGGCAGGGTCAAAGCCTGAGGTGAGGCTGTGATTGAACAGGGCACACAGGTGATGTGCCAGTTCACTCTGTAGTTCATGTAGAACACAGCCAGGGATATTGTCAGGTCCCATAGAAGCTGTACCCTTGGCCTTGGACAGTGCTGTTTTAACATGTGCAGCACAAATACTGGATGCCTGGCAATCTACTGGTATTGTGACTGTTTCTTTGGGGGGGGGGGTAAAATTGTCACTGAATCTGTCGGCCATAATATTGGCAATATCTGTTGGCTCGGTATAGGAGGTACCATTGTGCAGTAGCGCACAGCAAATCTGGGTATTGCCATGGAGATTTTTTACATAACTATAGAAGGCCTTGTGGTTGTATTTACTATCTGCTGCAATTCTGTTTTCATAGCTAGGTTTAGAGGATTTGATGAGGGATCTCAACTTTTTGTTGAGGCAGATAAAGGGAGATTTTCCAGTCTTGGGACTTCACCTTATTCCGCATCAGTTTCCTCCTTCTGTTGTAGAGTTTGTTTATGGCAGGGGACCACCAGATTGGCTTCCTTTTTTGGAGCATCTTGGTTCTGTTGGGTATGGCAAGAACCATACATTTGTGCACATGTTCGTACAGTGCATTGGTGTATGATTCGGCAGTCATGGAACTGTTCTGCATTTGCATGGGTGCTGTGAAGTTAGCCACCTCTGTTTTTAGGAGCCCAAAGTTAGCTTTGGAGAAGTTTTTCATGGTGGTTACCTTTGGGTGGGGTGGGGGGTGGAAGGGATGTGAGTTTCCAAGGTGATTAGTTTGTGGTCGGATCTAACCAGGGAGGAGTTGACTATTTGTGTAGAGCAACGGTAGCCCATGTTAGCAATGACCAGGTCAAGGATGTTGCTACCGCTAGTGAGGGTAAGAATCAGCTGGTCTAGTGCACTGGAATTAATGAATTCCAGGAAACATTGGGCAAGTGTATTGGTACATTAGTAGTTTTCCCAGTTAATGGAGGGGTAGTTGAAGTTGCCCAGTATGAGAGTGTTAGGTTGGACACTAATATTCTCCAGGATGCTTAGGAACATGGAGTGTGATTCTTGGGACATGGTTGGGGACCTATAGCAGGCTACAACCTGAATTGCTGTCTTACCCAATGTTAGCTGCACTTGAAGTATCTCAGATGCCTTATGCTGGGCTACCAGTCTGGAGGTATGCACGTCCTTCATGAATATGGAAACACCATTGCCTTTGGAGCTTCGGTCCAAGTTCTGGGGCCAAAAGATGTGGAATGAGTTATAGCCTGGTAAGTGTAGGGGTGCTTTCTGCTGCCTTCAACCAGGTCTCTTTTACAGCACAAAATGTCAATGTTCTCCTTTTTAAGGAGTACTTCGAATGAGTGCATTTTGAGATTTAGACTTCTAGCTTTGAGCAGCATGACACCCTCTAATGCTCCCCTACATTCAGATTTAAACCAATCTAACAGCACTACTCACACATCATTTAACTCCAGTACCCACCAACATAATAAAAACATTACTTATTAAACTGAAACCATGCTTCATCTCCACTAACAAACTACCTCCAGAAAACCCAAGGACAGCTGCTGATACCATAGCTTAGCTTACCCAGCAAGCATCCTAATCAAAAGATTTATACAATAACGGGTTCCCTCCACCTGGAAAATATCACACATTCCCCTACAAAAAGGGGGAAAAAATCAAATGAGGTATCAAATATCTATCCCATTGCAGTACTGTCCCCCCTTTCTAAACTCTTAGAAAAATGCACCCATATAAACAACTTCTGCGATATTTACTTCAAAAGCAAATACTTACTTTTACTTAGCATGGCTTTTAATCCACAGAGAGAACACCCTCCACACTTCTTTCACAGACACTGTAAATAAAGCAAGGGACTCAAGACAGTCTTGGCTTCTCTTTATATTAAAGGCTTTAGAGTGGTCAAGGAATAGTCTCTCAGTCTAAACTGTTACTACAACTATCCTCCTTTGGACCACACCATCAATTGGTTTAATAGCTACCTATCAAACTGACAGCAATGTGTGAAATGGCAAGTCTCCTCCCCTCTCATCTGCCCAATCTTACAGACGTCCCCCAAGGTTCCAGTCTCAGCCCCCTCCTTTTCAATATTTTCATCAATAGCCTGCAAACTATCTCATGTCAAGCCTCACTAATCTAATACACTGACGGCTATTTTCTTGCATGCACATCCAATAACCAGTCACATCAACAAATAACACAAGCATTCTCTTCCACTGAAACTTGGCTCACCAATACCAGCCCTCTGTTAAACCCTGATAAAACCAAACTATTCTTATTCAGTCCAAAAACACAGTCAAAAAGCTACCCAATTAAAAATATTTTCCATTAACAATACAGAAACTGAAGTTGTTCCCCATACAAAATTACTAGATGTGATAAAGGACAAACTCAAATGTAGTCTTCATATTTACAGTGATTTAAAAAAATAATAATAAAAACACCAAAAACTAGGAATGCTTTACAGGCAAACACACTTCCTAAGCACAACTACTCTTGTGGGGGCACTCTACTCCTACTCTTTCAACTTTATGAAGCCCTAGTTCTCCACAACTTAGAAACCTCCCTAAAGATAAAAACTGAAACATACTATAACAAAGTTGCGAAATTCATAACAAGTGCTTTACTCACCACTACTTACCACTTAAATCTCTAAAGTGGCTTGAACTTCCTAACTACCTAAGCCATCAGCCTGTCTTGCTTGAATTCTCTTCTGCAAGGCTACCATCCAGATCTCACTAGTCAGAAAAGGCAGACAACTCCCCTCTACGTAGCCAAAATTTGGAACTCACTACCTTTGGCTATCAGCATAATCACTTAATCAAAAAAAAAAAGTCTTTATTTTTTAACTCTTGGATGTACTCTTACTCCAATCAAGAATAAACCCTTCCTAACATAAAATTCCGGTTATCTAACAGTGTAGTACCTCGCAGGATGCGCAGTAGCAAACCCCGCCCCTAACCGCCCACAACTGACATTGTGAACACCAGACAGCTGAAATGTAAACAAACATGCACATTTTAGGTTATAATAACCGCTCATTTCCCGTTATTGACACCGATAATAAACAAGCATGAAAATATAACAAACAAGCCTCCCTCACAACCATCTACCTTCTAAAACCCGATTAATTGGATATTATAATAATCGCACATTTTAGGTTATAATAACCACTCATTAACCAGTTTGAACTTTCCAGTTGGATTTGCATCTAGCCCAGATAAATTTGACATGACAGAAGCTAGGTATTTGGTCTATAATATCACGGATAGTGAATCCACAGGCTCAACAGGTAGAGGCAATATAGAATTGTAAAAAGCAGGTTAGGTTCATAGGTTCATAGGTTTATACTAGGCTATCTGCCCTAAGGCATTTATAAGCCTAGCCCAAATTTTTGTGGCTTACGCCACCCCTTATATGAAAAAATACTGTGCCCATTAGTTTGGTGTGCCTCTGTCCAGCAGTGACACAGAGATGATTCTCAGGGTAAACCTACGATCTCCCATCCACAGGTCTAGATTTCTCTTGAACAGAGTCAGCGAGGTGCTCTGCCTCACATGGACCGGGATTTTATTCCACAGCATAGGGAGTCTCTGAGTGATAAATCTATCCCTCCAGCACGTCCTATTTATATCCGTGCTAAGGTTTAAGTCGCTTGCTCTAGTGGTTTTAGTGGATTTGGATTTTTTGAGGTGGAGCATGTCCATTAATTCTGGGTTGGACATGGCCTTGTATGTCAGGCACATGTCACCTCTGAGCAGACGGTATGCGACTGAATAGAGCTGGAGTTTCTTCAATCTGGCAGCATATGACAGATTTTGGAGTCCTTATCCTTTTGGTGAGGAACTTTTGGGGTCTCTCCAATTGCTGCAGATGTCGGGTGAGATACATCCCGAATGGGGCATTGTACTCGATCATTGGTCTGATAAGTGAAGAGTACAGGGGAACAATGACCTCACTAGATCTGGATGTGAATCCCTTCATGATCAGGTGGGCAATGTAGAAGGTCTTTCTAACCACTTTAGCAACGTGAGTGTCAAAGAAAGGCCACTGTCAACCTGGGTCCCCAGGTCTCTGATAACCTCTTCTGTGCTCAGTGGATTGCCACCTATATGGTAGCTTGGGGTTACCTTGTTTTTCCCGAAGGGTATGACTATACATTTTTGGCATTTAACTTCAGGCCATGGCTCTGGCACCAGCTATCTGTTTCCGTGAGTCCCTTCTGAAGGATATCCGTGTCCGATGCACTTTCCACTATGGCGCCCAGTTTGCAGTCGTCTGCAAACTTTGTCAGCCAAAGTCCTCCCATGTTGGCCTGTACTTCTGAGAAGTAGATGCCAAACAATAGGGGCCAAGGACCGAGCCCTGTGGGACACCACTTGTGACCGGCTTGGAGTCTGACACAGCGCCAGCAACTCTAACCCTGTGGGTTCTGTCCTTAAGCCAGTTTGCAACCCATCTTGTGACATATGGGTTTACATTTAAGCTGGTAAGTTTTTCTACAATACCGAGTGGGGTATTGTGTGAAAGCCTTTGCAAGGACAAGGTAGGCTGTATGGACTGCCTTTCCCTCATCAATGGCCTTGGTGACTGTTTCGAAGAAGTCGACCAAGTTCATAAGGCATGATCTTCCCTTGACAAAGCCAAACTGGGTCGGGTCCAATGTCTGCAAGTCCCCTATATCTTTGTTTATGAGCTCCATTATGATCCTCTCCATAGCTTTGCAGACTAGACTTGTTAAGCTTATGGGGCGGTAATTACTAGGGTCCGTGAGGCGCCTTTGTGGAGTGGGACCACAGTTGCCGTACGCCACTCCTTGGGCACGTATCAGGTGGTAAGGCTGAGATTAAACAGCTGCCTTATGTGCGGGTTTAATTCCTCATTTAGCTCGTGTAGCACACAGCCGGGAACACCATCCGGTCCCATTGATGCTGTTTTTAGCTTTAGAGAGAGCAGCTTTCACCTGCGCATTTGAGATGTCCGGGAGGCTACACTCGGCTGGGATAGTTATCTCTCCTTTAGGGGAGAGGGGTGAAGTTTGCACTGAACCTGTCTGCCAGTATGTTGGCAATGTCTGTGGGTTCAGTGATTTTTGTATCATTTTGGACTAATTCTGAGCATATCTGGGAGTTTCCACCCAGGTTCCTAACATAGCTGAAAAGGCCTTATGATTGTCCTTTGAATCCATGGCAATTTTCTCTCAAAATTGGCCTTAGTTGATTTTATGAGTGCTCGTATTTTTTTACTAATAATGATCAGGGGTGACTTCCCTTTTATGGATTTTGTTCTATCATGTAATAGCTTTCTCCTCTTATTGTAAAGTTTGTTAATGGCTGGGGTCCACCAGACTGGACGTTTGACCTTTGTGGAAAGAGTCTTGGTTTTATTTGGGATTGCCTGATCCATGCAGTCCTGGAGGTGTTCATAGAAGGCATTTGTAAGGGCTTCCGCAGCTTGGGTTGTGGTTTCCACTGGCTCAGGGGCCTTGAAGGATACCACAGTCTTGAGTAGTGTGAAGTTTGCTTTAGAGAAGTTCTTCACTATGGTCTTTTTTGTTTGGGGTGGGGGCGGGATGTGGATTTCCAGTGAGATTAGTTTATGATCAGATCTCACCAATGAGGGATATACTTCCGGTGTGGAGCATTTTGTCCCCATGTTTGTGACAGTGAGATCTAGTATATTTTCTCCTCTCGTGGGAACAGTGACTAGCTGTTCCATGGCATAATTTATGAACTCCAGGAACCATTGGGCTAGAAAGTTAGGGCTTGAGTAATGTTCCCAGTCTATATTCGGGTAGTTGAAGTCACCCAATATGATGGTGTTTGGAGATACATTTATTCCCTCCAGTGTCTTCAGGAAGGCTGTGTGGGGTTCCTGAGTTTGAGAGGGTGGCCTGTAGCATGCTACAATTTGTAGAGCAGTTTTGCCTATGGTTAGTTGCACCTGGATGGTTTCCGAAGCTTTGTGCGTTGCCACCAAACTGGAGGTGTGGGTATCCTTTATGAATATGGATACACCCCCTCCTTTTGTGGTGTGGTCCGGGTTTTGGGGCCGGAACGCATGATATGAGTTAAAACCTAATAGTGCCGGGGTGCTCTCAGGAGCCTTGAACCAGGTTTCAGTTACAGCACAGACATCGATGTTCTCCATACTGAGAAGGGCCTCGAGTGCGTGCATTTTGAGATTTAGACTTCTGGCATTGAGCAGCATTACCCTCAGTTTCTTCCCATTTTTGTTTTCTAGGGTGGTAGGTTTAGAATTTGAGCCTTGCCTAAAAAAGGCACTATGGGGGTGGCAAGAGCCTTAGCCAATATCCGGAATCCCAGGTGGGGCTTTTTTTTTGGATTGGTGAGATATTGCTTTGTTTGTCCTGGACTTTGCAACCATTATTCACCATCTGACTGACCTAAGTTCCATTGAATGTACAAGGTACAGAAGTTGAACATGCTTTTAGGAAACTAAAAGGTTCAGAACCTATTATGAATATACTCTGACTTTTCCAAACAATTCCTGGTGTACACCAATGCTGTTTGGTGCCTTTATAGGCATACAGATTGTAACCACTGCCTGTATCATTGGGCCATATAGTTTTAAGATTGCAATACTGTTATACCTAGAGAAACCTATACCTTTAAGGCAGAGCAGTATAAAGTATGAAAGATGACATTGAAGACTGGGTAGGGAAATAACTTCTCGGTGGATTTTATCCAAAATTGTGTTAAAACCTATTAAGTGAAATTAATTTGCTTTAAAAATTCTCTGAAGAACTTCAAGGATGGACTGTGTTTGCTAAATGTGTTCTAAAGACATGGCTTTTTTTCTTGATTGCTTCAAGGAAGGAAAGTGCCATATAAGTCTGCTATGCCTTAGTTTCAGAGACTGTTTTCAGCTGCAAAATGTAGGGATGTATAAATATCTGTCCATCTATAATACTACTTTTCCATTTTATTGACTTTGCAAGAGTACTACTTGGAAAAAAATGTGTCTCATTTTTTAGTATGCATCATCTTAAAAAAATCCCATCACAGAGCCCTTTTATTTCCACTCCCATTATAATAGACATGCAGTTGATCAAAGACATTCTCAAGGAGAACTGGAAAATAATTTTGGGTAATGGTGATCTGGCTAGAATACTAGGAGACAGACCCATTTTATGCACAAAAGAGTAAAAAATATCAAATCCATTTTAGAAAGACACTCTGAAGCTTATTCTGGAAGATAAGTAACACCCCAAATGCAGTAGATGTAAACAATGTCACTTCATTTGCTACACCTCTAATGCTTTTATTAAATCTTTGAACCTAGGACTTTGTTCCAATAACAGGTACAATTGTAATTCCAAAGGTGTTGTATATTTAGCTTTGTGTGATTCCTGCTCCAGGTACTATGTTGGTAAAACTATAAGAAGATTGTCACACAGAATTTATGAACACACTTTAGCTATTAAAAAAAGGCTGATACAAGTAATGCTCTAGCAAAACGCTCCTTACAATGCACCGATCTTAAGAAATTTCATTTCTTTGTACAAGATGTAGTAGACATGAGTGTTTTTTCAAGAAACTACAGTGTTAGGCTGGAATGCTGAGAATCCCAATGACAAATTAGATTAAGATTGGACAGATATCTGGACTTAAATGAGACAGTTAACAAAGTGTTTTTTCTTAGCACAGAGGCTATAAAGGCGTCATTTGCTTAAAGTGTTGTTAAGATTTGAGCTAAGCTTCACTATGAGTTTTTTGTTTCATACTGTATCTTTAATTTTTATCTTTGAGTTCTTGTGGGATGGTGATTGGAGATTCGTGAACATGTGCCTTTTCAGTCAACATTTTTAAACTGTGGCTGAGTGTTTTTAACAGTTACATTCTGATGAAGTTCTGAGTGTATTAAAAGAACGAAAGTGCTTAATCTTAATATTGCTTCTGTGACTCCTTTTGGGCAGCTTTGTGCAACCTTTTGTCATTTAATAACAGAGAAACACAATCCTAATTTTCTTATCAGAAGTGTCATTCTATAGGCTAGTATATAAGCTATTCTTTTGGTATACTGCAGGCATTCAGAATTATTTAATAACTGACAGTGGATTAGAATGCAATTCACTGTATTTTGTTTATTATCTAATTTGTATTCATTGACATCTTAGCATATGATTCAAGTATTATGATTATTTACTTTTAGACATGAAAAAGTAACCTGGACAGTTCTTAGAATTTTAGAACTTCGGCAGCATCACAGAAGTGCTCATGATTCTAATTAAGCTGCTTCAAGCTGGTCCTCATGAGAAGGGCTTGCAAATGAACAGTTTATCAGCTACAATTCACAGAAAAACATTCATGAGTGAATCCAAGCTACCTCCACTTCATACATCAATCCCCCAAACCATTCCAAACCACTAAAAAAAAAACAATAAAAGGCTATTGTATTTAATGAAATAACATTTAATGATTCATTAAGCACTATTTGTATGGGCTGTTTAATATAAAGCAGACTGTCATTTTTAAATATGACAGTTATGTGTTATCCAGGTTTAATTTGCAAAAGTATGAATGTTGCTCTAATTATTTGATAACATTCCAATAATAACCTTATATATATAAGAAACTATATTTTTATACTTTGTTTGTTGCATAGTATAACTTTCCTGGGTGCTGTTGCATGCCAATGTATACTATCAGTAGCAAGCATTCATAACTACTTAATAACTAACAGTAGTTTAGAATGCAATTCACTGTGTTTTGCTTATTATCTAACTTGTATCCATTGACAGGAAGACACAACCTAGACAGTTCTTAGCATTTTAGAACTCCCACAGAATCATAAAAGTGCTCATGATTTTAATTAATCTGCTTCAAGCTGGTCCTCATGACAAGGGCTTGCAAATGAACAGTTTATCAGCTACAATCCACACAAAAACACCCATGAGTGAATCCAGGCCACGTCCTAGGTTCATAGGTTCATAGGTAGGTACTAGGTTATCTGCCTAAAGGCATTTATAAGAATAGCCAGAATGTGTTGGCTTTCGTCACCCCCTTAGGTTAGTTCCCTGTGCCTCTGTCCAGCAGAGCCACTGAAGTGATCCCCGGGGTAAACTTTCTGTTTCCCATCCACTCGTCAAGGTTTTTCTTGAAAAGTGTTAGTGAGGAGCTCTGCCTAGTGTAGATTGGAATCTTGTTCCAAAGCATGGGAAGTCTCTGGGACAGGAATCTATTCCTCCAACACGTCCTATTTATTGTTGTGCTGAGGTTTAGATCCCTAGAGTGTGTGGCTCGAGGGGATAAGGTTTTCTTTAGGTGGAGCATGTCCATCAATTCTTGTTTGGACATGGCCTTGTATGCCAAGCAGAGATCCCCGCTGAGTAGGCGGTATGCAACCAAGTACAGCTGGAGTTTCTTCAGTCAAGCTGCATAGGGCACATGTTTGAGGCCAGTGATCCTCTTGGTGAGGTACTTCTGTGGTCTTTCCAGCTGTTGCATGTGTCTTGTAAGGTACATCCCAAATGGGGCATTGTACTCTATGATGGGTCTGATGAATGATGAGTAGAGGGGCACAATGACCTCTTTTGATCTGGATGTGAACCCTTTTGTGATTAGGTGGGCCACATAGAAGGAATTTCTAACCACTTTGGCAATGTGATTATGAAAGGAGCGATTACTATCTACTTGGGTCCCTAGATCCCTTATTACATTTTCCATATTTAGGGGACTACCACCTATGTGGTAGTTTGTGGGTACTTTGTTTTTTCCAAAGGGGATGACTATGCACTTTTTAACATTTAGCTTGAGGCCATGATTTTGACACCAGTTATCTGTTTCAGTGAGACCCTTTTGGAGGATGTCTGTGTCAGCCATAGAGTCAATTATAGCTCCTAGTTTGCAGTTGTCTGCGAATTTGGTCAGCTTCCTGTGCTTGCCTGTACCTTATAAGCCTAACCAGAATGTGTTGGCTTTCGTATATGCCAAACAGGAGGGGTCCTAGGACTGAGCCCTGGGGAACGCCACTTGTAACGTGTTTAGAGTCGGACCTAGCTCCCGCAACTATCACCATGTGGGTTCTGTCCATGAGCCAGTTGGCAACCCATCTTGTGACATAGGGGTTTATGTTCAGGCTGGTGAGCTTGTCTATAATACCAGAATGGGGAATGGTGTTGAAGGCCTTTGCAAGGTCTAGGTAGGCTGTGCGTGCCACCTTTCCCTCATCTGTAGCCTTGGTAACTGTCTCAAAGAAGTTCACCAGGTTTAGGAGGCATGATCTGCCCTTAACAAAGCCGAACTGGTTAGGGTCCAGTGTTTAGAGGTTCTCAATGTCTCTATTAATGAATTCCATGATGATGTGCTTCATAGCCTTGCAGACCAAGCTAGTCAGGCTTATAGGGCGATAGTTTCCGGGGTCTGTTGTGACTCCACCTTTGTGGAGCGGAATGTAGCCTGTGGCAAGGCTGAGTTTGAACAGTGTGTTTAGGTGAGGGGTTAGTTCATCTTTGAGCTTGTGTAGGATGCAGCCTGAGACACCATCCGGTCCCATTGATGAGAGGGCTGTTTTAACCTGAGTGTCTGTGATTTCAGGGGCTCTACATTCTTCTGGTATGGTTATAGGCCCTTTTGGGGGTGAAGTTTGCACTGAACCTGTCTGCCAGGATGTTGGTGATATTGGTCTGTTCAGTGTATTTTGTGCCATTCTGCAATAACTCCGAGCAGATCTGAGCATTGCCATTTAGTTTCTTGACATAGCTAAACAATGCTTTGTGGCTACTTTACACATCAACCCTCAAACCCTTCCAAACCACTAAAAAAACAAAAATCATTTCAAAATATGCTAGTGCATTTACAGAAATAATATTTAATGATTTATTAAGCACTATTTGTATGTGATGTTTAATTTAGAGCAGTTTGCCATTTTTTAAGGAAAGATAGCATATAAACTTACATTAAGAGAATGACAGTTTTGTGTGATCCAGGTTTAACTTGTAAAATTTGAATGTTACTCCAATTATTTGATAACATTCCAATAATAACTTTGATATATGTATGAAACTATATATTTTTATACTTTGTTTATAACATAATATAATTTTCCTGGGTGCTATTGCATGTCAAGTATACTATCAGTAGCAAGCATTCAGAACTATTTAATAACTGACAAGTGGTTTACAATGCAGTTCACTGTCTTTTGCTTATTATCTGACATGTATTCTTTGACATCTTAGTATATTATCCAAAATATTATGATTATTTTCTTTTAGACAGGAAGAAGTAACCTGAACAGTTCTTAGCATTTTCAGAACTCCTGCAGCATGACAAAATTACTCATGACTGTAAGTTGTTTCAAGCTGATTTTCAAGATAAAGGCTTGAAAATGAACAGTAATGAACACTTACAGTTCACACAAAAATGCTCACAAGTGAATTCAAGCCACCCCCACACCACACACCAATCTCTCAAACCCCTCCAAACCACCAAAAAGAAACAAAAACATCTAAAAGTATCCCAAACATTAAAAAGCCATTGCAGTCAAAGAAATAACATTTAATGATTCAGCAAGCACTCTTTGTATGAGATGTTTAATATAAAGCAGACAGTCATTTTTAAAGGAGACATAGCATATAAACTTGCATTAGAAGAATGACAGTTATGCGTGCTTCAGGTTTAACTTGAAAAAGTATGAGCGTTACTCAAATTATTTGATATCATTCCAATAGTAACTTTTATATATGTCTTTCGGCTTTTCCCGGTTAGGGGTAACCATAGTGGAACACCGGTCCACTAATGACTGGCAGTGGATTTATATGGTGCCGAGTTGCCAGCCTGGCACCCAACCTTTAAAGAAGGCACACGCATTCACACATGCACCTACCTACCTGCATGTCTTTAAACGTCAATCGACTGCGGGGAGGACATACAGACTCCACACAGAAACTTTTATATATGTAAAAATCTATATTTTTATACTTTGTTTATAATATAGTGTGTCTTTCCTGGGTGCTATTACATGTCAAGTTTAGTATCAGTAGAACACTACTGGACCATTTTAAGAAACCAGACTGTAACTTAGCATGCCTCTTTAGTGTCATTTATTGCATCTTGTATTATATTTAATAGTACATTACTGAGCTATGCCAAAACATCAAAAAGTGTGCCACCTAACATACGTTTCATCATAATAATGATTAACTTTTAATAATATGAATAGTTCAACCTTTTAAACTCAAAGTGAAAATAAGTGGTTTTAATTTCATATATAGCTAAAAGAATCAAACTCTAACATTTTAAAAAGGGAACTAGTAACAGTTTGAAGTAGAGAAAGAAAGAAAGAAATTATTTACCTTGTAAAAAGTAATATGCAGCACCTGTTCATTCAAGCACTTATTTAAATTAATAAGAATTCATAACCATGAAATACATTGACTTTCATTTGTCCTTCAGTTTTTTACTGTTTTTACCTTTTATTAACCAACAATCTCTTGTTGCATTTCTGTTCAAAGAAATCGATAGATTCCAGTTCAATTCTTCTGTTTTTTCTAAGATTTTATTTTTCTGTATAAAGTCCATTGCATCTTCCAATTTGTTAAAAAGCTTCCTTCCTTTTGGAAGGTGAATTCTTATTTTTGCTAGAAACAATATTTGTGCTTTAATATTGTTTTTCCTTTAAGCTTTTAACAAGTGACACACATGCTTTTCTCTTAGACATCACTAATGTAGAATAGCCATTGTCAAATGTTATAGTATTTCCTTTAATTTTAACTGGGTAATTTACTCCATGAAACTTTTAAGACTAAATCCTTATACTGACTTGAGAAAAATCTTACATTCTTTTTAAGATTAGTTAAAAAGTGATCAATGTGTCCTTTTGAAGCCAAAGGAAAAAGCTTCAGGTAGGTTGAAAACTTTTAGGCAGCCAGGTATTAAGAAATGGTAACAGTGCACAATGTTTTGTTTATTTTAAGGACAGATGCATTAATACAGTCTGGTTCTCTGCTGTTTGTTTGACTTCTATTAAGAAATTGAATCATACTGTCTCCCTCTTCTTTTTCAGGACTCCCATAAAATCCTGATGTTATTCCTTCTAGATCTGTTCTCTAAGTCTTTTTTTTGTCCTGGAATAACTTGTTTTGTTTCAGAAGAAGTTCAATGTTATTCTCATTTTCAAGTAATTTTCCATCAAAATCAGACATTGCTTCTTCTGTACTCGAGATTTATGATAATTGTTGTTTAAGAGATTCATTCAGCACTTCAACGTGTCTGTATAATTCTGACTTTCTTTTTGAAATGTAATTTGAATAAGTGAATTGTAATAGTTTGGGCTATGTGGCATGTGAGTTGATGGAAATCATAATACAGTTTTAAACTGAAAAAAAGACACAAATTGTGGTTTTATGTCTTGGTGGCTTTGAGTTGCCCACCTCTGGTATAAAGTTGTTACTGGACACCCCCCCCCTCCCCCAGTGACATTACATTAGCTCATTCTACTGTTTATAGTGATAACTTAGCAAAGGCCCACCCCTTTATTTCTGAACCTTGAATTATCTCATTTTTTCTGTCTCTTCACTTTCTACTATATAAAAAAACTGTTCCTCTTTCTACTTCATTTATTACTGCCTACTAGTAGCCTCACTAAATTGATGACAGTATTCTACTGCATCACTGTTTATTAGTGCTCTCTGTTACTGTTATGATTTGTGAGCTATTGTTTCAAAGCAGTATACTGATTAACTATATTTCATTGCTATCTATTGCATTTCATTACTGTTTAACTGCATTTTGTTGCTTTTCAACTGTATTTTTTCATACTGCAAATACTAGTCTTTTAAGTTAACTGTTTTTCTAAAAAAACTGTTCTGGGCTTGTTTTCCACCTTTCCTGTTGCTAGAGTAGTCCAGATACAGATCTGCAGTATCCAGGACTGTTTTGTATGTTTCTGAGTTCCCCAGACCCTTCTGTGTTAGAGAGTAGCCTTCCAGTTTATCAGTGGGAATGGTAAGCACTAGTTAGCCTATCTACCACAACAGGAGCGGTTTCTGGCTCTGAAATTGTAGTTATATTGGCCATTTGGGCAGTTTTTCTATCCCTTTCAAATTTCTCTTCTCTCTTGCACTTTAATTAGCTTATTCACCAACACTTCATCAGGCTTTTTGTAGCAGTTATTGTAGCACACAAGTGCTTTTAGCACTAGACATCCTATAAGGAAACCGCTCCAGTACTTAGTAATGATGACCATCCCTCCTGGCATGTCTAAAGGTCAGTTTCCTGTGCATTCCCCTATTAACCTGGTGAACTTGGGCATTCTGAGGCACTGTAGCAACTGCCTCATGCACACAGACCTCTTACCTCCCAATACTCAGACTTGTGAGAGGTGTGCTTATATATCCAAATTGGAAGCCATGCACTCTCAAGCCAAGACTTTAATAGCTGGTCAAGAGGAGAAAGGCAACACCTGCACCACACCACATGGAACACATAGCCTTCCAGAACACCCACCATCACAGTCCTCACATAAAAACACAAACCACACACCCACCTTTGCAGAGGCTCTCAACAGAAATCTACCCAAACAGCAGAGACCTCCAAGGCAGAAACAGACTTAACCACCACAACACAGCACAAACCACAGGACACACAGCTCACCTACACAGTGTGCCCCTCAACCTAAGCCCCTAAGGCAAAACAGCTTGCCCAAAACAATAATCATAAGTGACTCAATAGTGAGGCACACTGATGTCCCACTAACTAGGTTGAATAAGGAGAAGGTAACAGTCAGTTGTCTATCAGGTGCCAGAATCCAACACATAACACATGCACTCAGGTCACTCCACAACAAGTACAAGTACGACTCTGTCATCGTCCATGTGGGTGTGAATGACTTAAGATGCACCTCCCTGGACTACATGAAAAGAGATATGATGGAGCTATCGGATTATGTGGCCCAGGCAAGTATGACCTTAGCCCTGAGCAGCATCCTACCATCACCCAGAATGATACTTCAGTAGAAACAAAAAATTATTGACTTCAACAATTGGCTAAGTTTCTGGTGTCATTCTAAGGAGATCCAGTATCTGTCTGCTTGAGATGAGATGATTGACAGACCTCGATGCTTTGCCACAGATGGCCTACATTTGTCACCCCTGGGTTTCCAGGTACTGGCTAAAGATCTTGCCACCCCTATAATGCCTTTTTAGGTGGTGTTCCAAAGACAAAATTACCACCATAGCAGCTATAAATAAATGCAATCTGAGGGTCATGCTGCTCAACACTAGAAGTCTAAATCTCAAGAGGCACTCGCTCAAAGCACTCCTCAAAATGGAGAACATCGGCATTTTTGCTGTAACGGAGACCTGGTTTAAAGCAGCAGAAAGCACCTCTACGCTACCAAGCTGTAACTCATTCCACACCTTTCAGCCCCAGAACATGGACCGAAGCTGCAAAGGCAGTGGTGGCTCCATATATATAAAGGATATGCACACCTCCATACTAGTAGCCTAGCATAACACATCTGAGATACTCCAGGTACAACTAACATTGAGTAAGACGGCGGTTCAGGTCGTGGCCTGCTATAGGTCCTGAGCCATGTCCCAAGACTCTCACTCCACATTCCTAAGCACCCTGGAAACTATTAAGATCCAACCCAACACTCCTACTAGGTGACTTCAAACTTCCAGCAACATTATGAATCACCTTTTACTTAGTATCTGGATTTAAGTATTTTGTATGTCTGGCTTTTGTACTGATGGCAGTTCATCCTTGGTCATACCACACCATTTTTAGATCCCCAGTTTAGCCTTTAGACATTATTTTAGGGGCAGTGACCATAATTTTAAAGGAATTTCAGCTGAGTGACTTGAAAATACCTATGGGCATCTCTTGACAGTGGACTGCTAGCCCGCAGCCCCCCCCCCAACTTCCAAATGAAAAAATAGAAAAGTAGCAGCACTATAATTTCAGTTCATTTCTTAAAAATAGATTACTTCCCCATTTTAGTATTAGAACTCTGCACGTTGTCACATCTGTGGAGTTCTGATTTCTTTAAAGAAAAAAAGCCAAATGAAAAGGCTAGGCAGTTTTTAAAACAGCAAAGACTTTACACGTACATCAGGTGAACATACCTTGTTAAAGGTACAAGGGTTTGAAAAAGACATTTAAGTGGGGGCTGTTTGGGCTGCTAGCTTTTGGTTCGGGCAGCATCTCTTGATTGGAGACCGAGGCAGTCTGAATCAAAAAAGGATGGAACATGGCAAGTGTGGGCACAGGTGATTTTGTTATTATCTTTTGCCAGCGGGGCATGTTAAGATGTATATTTTTTATAAAGTGTGTGTGTGTGTGTGTGTGTGTGTGTGTGTGTGTGTGTGTGTGTGTGTGTGTGTGTGTATTGGGCTGCAGTGTTTTGCACAACTGCACCTAATGTGCCTGACACCAGTGAGAACACAATACTCTAGCTACTACTTTGTATTTATTCATTCATTTAATTACAGTTATGCACAGAGTCATTAAAGTGATATGTATGTGTGTAATTTAATGCAGTGCGTGCATTGTGGGGGTGTACTGGGTTGCATAGTTGATTAAATATTTTACTGTGGCCTTTACTTTCATATTAATCCATTGATTTAGTCACAGTCAGACTTCATAGGTCTACATAGTCAATAAAGTGGCTACAGTTAGTGGGCATGTAAGCAGTCTGTGGAAAGTGACTAAGCCTAGGTATCATTTTAAATAGTTGTGGATTTGGCTTAGCAGGGTAATATGTGTTTAACAAAACAATGTGACACACATTACTGGAGTGATTATTGTTGTTATTATTGTTATCATGACTTGATCACAGTGAAACAGCTGAGGTGCATATAGTCAGTAAACTGGCTATGTCGAAAGGATACTTATGCAGTCTGTGAAGTAAACAGATTAACCCCAGCTCTTATTTTAAACAGTCATTGGTCTGATTTGGCAACCCTAATGGTTAAAAGTGGCTGACTCCAGATGTTACTTTAAACAGTTACTAATCTGGCTTGTCAGGATTACTGTGTGTCTGAGTAAAGCAAATTGAAATATATTACTTTTGAGTATTATTATTTATTTATTTGATCACAGTCAGATATATCAGGTATATATGTGTATTATATATATATATATATATATATATATATATATATATATATATATATATATATACACACACTCAACAAAGTGGCTATAATGAGTAGGTATTGAGGCAGTCTGTGTATGAAAATGACAGTACTTGGCTATCATTTCACACAACCATTGATCTGGCTTGACAAACATTGTGCTCATATGAGGGAAACAAGTTGAAATGCATTACCTGTGCCTATTGTTATTTTTTGATTGCAATCAGATATCTGAGGCATTTAGAGTCATTATAGTGGCTATACTGATTGACCACTGAGGCAGTTTGTTGACAAAAGTGACTGGCCCGTATGTTTCTTGATCAGAGTTACACACTCATTGAATTGTCGTAATATATATTCACCCCAATACAATTAGAGATGCTTCCAGCAGCCCCTCCGCCTTGCTTTAAAGTCGACACGCACCACACAAAATATCACAACACTTTTCTAATGTTATTTATGTGTGACATGATGAGATGGAAAGTGTAACTGGAATACTGCAATTGTTTAAGTTAAAACATGTTGGTGAAAATGTAAACATGGAAAGATTTTAAAATTTGTTTTTAAGTCATTTTGCTTTAGCACCTAGTTAAACTTGCTTTTCTCTGTGAGGTAATGGCAGACTTATTTTGAAAGAAAAATGCTTCTTGTGGGAAGCAGTACAGTAAAAATGATGAATTACAGTTTATGTTCAGTTGCTGGAGATAATTATGAATTAATTGCCATACAAGGAGAACAACTGTTGCATGGTCACTTGCTATGACATAACCCATCTTACCCAGTAATCTATAATAATTGTAAATGGCCTTATTAAAATACATTCAGTGCCTTCCCTGTATGGTTTGTTGCTTACAAAAAAAAGATGTACAGGAGTGATAGTTTTCTTTTGTATTACTTGTTAAAACTCCAGTAAATGACAGTTTTATAATTTGGTTTTAATGTTGTATACTGTAAAGCAGAAAAATATATATTTGTCTTAATTTGTTCACCTGGCAACATGAATTTGATAAATCACCAAAGGTCTAATATTTTATCAGTTTAATATTTTTAGCACCAAAGGTCATGTTTTTGAGTACATATTTTGTAATAAGTTCCAAATCTCTTTTTCCACTACAACACATACTGAGAAAAATAGGAGATAAAAGTCTATATATGGCCGTACTATTTGCAGTCATTTTTTTAGGTATTTAACCATTTGTTAACTATCTGAATAACATATTAATCTGTGACCAAGGCATCAATCGTAATTGCAATATACACAGACAGTGGAGAATTAGTAGTTTTAGGAGGATGCCAGTTGTATTCGTTATAAATTAGTTGCCCCTACTGGAAGGTTATCAAGCTGGTCTGTAAATGATTTGGAAATTCTTACCTTTCTTCTAGATATTGCTATTTCCAGGTCTGCAGTATAACAGGTTAGCCAACTACAGATAGATGCCTTCAGTGTGAGTGTAAAGGAATGTAATGAATTGGCTAATGGGTTTCAGTATCAAAATGACAAGTTAGGGAGTAACACATTGGAAAAAGTTGTAAAACAACTCTGAGAAGAGCCGCAACAAAGAATCCACAACCGGCCACAGTAAAAAAATGAATTTAATAAAACATCACCTTGAACACTCTAGTGCCTCTGCTAACAGCTTTCCAGGAGTAATACATATCACAAAAACTTACACATTTTATATAATCCATTCAAAAAGTAAATATATCAATTATTCAATTACACAATAATTGCCTCCACTTAATCTCCAAATTTAAACCTACAGGTACCATTGTGTTAAATGCACTAGCCTTTTCTGTGCTTTAAAAGTGTTTCTACTGCTGTTTTAATTGTATTTCTGACTTTTTTTCAAAAAAAAATCTCTTTGCTTGTTTCCTGCCATTTTCTCTACCTAGAATAGTCTGGATTTCAGATTTGCTGATTTCAGGACCGTATTTTTAGTTTCTGAGTTGTCCAGACCTTACTGTGGTAGAGGGAAAAGTCTTTCTGCTTGTCAGTGGGAGTGCTAAGCACTATATATCGCTAGAGGAATGGTTTCCAGCTATGAAATTTACTTTATTGGCCATTTTGGGCTGCTTTGTATACCTTTTAACTTTCTGCCTTAAAAACCCTTGTTTGCATGGCGCTCAGCGCCGCTAAGCTAGGGTAAACTGTTACTGGTGCCAGAAAGTCTACTCTTCAGATTTTCCATTAGATCTTGCTAGTTTTCATCTTTTGCACTCACACTAGATAATTTAAGTCCAGCACTTGCTCATTACTTCTTGTAGCATTTACTGTAGCATATATACTGCTACCAGCACTAAACTCTCCATAAAGGAAAGTAACAAAACAGCTTCAGTACTTAATATATTGAATACCTATCCAGGCATGTCTACATTTCCCAGTGCTTTCTCCTGTCAACCTGGTGAACTTGGGCATCCTGAGACAATGTAGCAACTGCCTCATGTACAGACATAACTGTCTCCTCTTACCTCCCAACATTGTGACTTGTGAGAGATGCACATATATAGCCAAACTGGAAGCCAAGCACTCTCCAGCCAAGAATGGATTAGCCAGTCAAGAGGAGAAGGTTAACACCTGCACCACAACACATTCAACATATAGCCCTCCAGAACATACACCACCACAACCTTCACATAGTAACACAAAACACACACATATATTGACAGAGGCTCTCAGTAAAAATTTGCCCAAACAACAGAGACCTCCGAGGCAGAAATGCAAACAACCACCACATCCCAGTGCAAACCATAGCTCACATAAACAGTGTACGACTAAGGCAAAACAACTTACCCAATATACTAGTCATAGGTGGCACAATAGTAAGGCACACTGATGTCCCACTCACTAAAGTTGAATAAGGAGAAAGTTACAGTAAGCTGCCTGACGGGTGTCAGGATCTGTCACATATTGCATGCACTTAGGCCACTCCACAACAGGTACAAATATGACTCTGTCATTGTTGGTGTGAATGACCTGAGACATACCTCCCTGGACTACATGAAAAGAGACATAGAAGAGCTCTCAGATCTTGTAGGCCAGGCAGGTATGACCCCAGCTTTTAGTAGCATCCTACCATCAACCAGAATGATACCACAGTGCAAGCAGAAAATGACTGACTTTAACAATTGGCTAAGTTTCTGGTGTAATTCTAAGGGGATCCAGTATCTGTCTGCTTGGGATGACATGATCGACAGACCTTGATGCTTCGCCATAGATGGCCTGCACCTGTCAGCCCTGGGATTCCGGATACTGGCCAAGGCTCTTGCCACCCCTATAGTGCCTTTTTAGGCAATGTCCTGAAGACAAAATTACCGCCATAACAGCTACAAGCAAATGAAATCTGAGTGTTATGCTACTCAATGCTAGAAGTCTAAATATCAAAATGCACTTGCTCAAAACACTCCTTAAAATGGAGAACATCAACATCTGTGCAGTGACTGAAACCTGGTTCAAGGCTCCGGAGAGCACCCCAGCACTAGCAGGCTATTACTCATACCACACCTTTTGGCCCCTAAACCTGGATTGAAGTATTAAAGGTGGTGGTGTCTCCATATTCATAAAGGATATGCACACCTCCAGACTAGTAGTCCAACATAACGAATCAGAGATACTTCAGGTACAACTAACACTGGGTAAAACTGCAATCCAGGTTGTAGCCTGCTGTAGATCCCCCACCATGTCCCAAGACTCCCACTCCACATTCCTAAACACACTGGAAAATATTAGGATGCAACCCAATACCCTTATACTGGGAGACTTTAACTACCCCTGCAAAAACTGGGAAAATTGCTCATGTACCAACATACTTGCTCAACGTTTTCTGGAATTCATTAATTCCAATGCCCTGGACCAACTCATTCTTAGCCCCACCAGGGGTAGAAACATCCTTGACCTTGTCATTACTAACATGGGTGACCGTTGCTCTACACCAGTAATCAACTCCTCCCTGGTCAGATCTGACCACAAGCTAATCACCATGGATATCCACATCCCACCTTTATCCCCCCCCCCCCCCCGCCAAAGGAAACCACCATAAAAAAACTTCTCCAAAGCCAATTTTGGGCTTCTAAAAACAGAGGTGGCTAACTTCACAATGCCCATGCAAATTAAAAATAGGTGCATGACTGCTGAATCATACACCAATGCACTGTATGAGCACATACACAAACAGAAATACCAAACAGAACCAAGACGCTCTCCTCCAAAAAAGGAAGCCAATCTGGTGGTCCCTTACCATATACTAACTCTACAACAGAAGGAAAAAACTATTGCAGAAAAGGGTGAAGTCCCAAGACTGGAAAAACTCCCTTGTTAGCCTCAGCAAAAAACTGAGATCCCTCATCAAATCCTATAAAGCCAGCTACGAAAACAAAATTGCTGCAGATTCTAAAGCAACCACAAGGCATTCTATAGATATGTCAAGAATCTACATGGCAATACTCAGATCTACTCTGAGTACAGCACAATGGCAATACATATACAGAACCAACTGATATTGTCAACATATTGGCCGACAGGTACAGTGCGAAATTTACCCCCCTGTCACCCCCTAAAGGGCCTATCACAATACCGAAGGAATGCTAAGTCCCTATTATCACAGCTACACAGATAAAAAATGCACTGTCCAAAGCCAAGAATACAGCTTCCATGGGACCTGATAATATTCCTGGCTGTGTTCTACATGAACTACAAAGTGAACTGGCACCACACCTGAGTACCCTGTTCAATCACAGCCTCATTTCAGGCTTTGTTCCTACCAAATGGCGCACTGCTACTGTCATCCCTCTCCACAAAGGGGGAGTGACTACAGACCCTGGGAACTACCACCCCATTAGTCTGATGAGTCTGATATGTAAGGCTATGGAGCACATCTTCATGGACCTTATTAATAAGGACATAGGGAATCTCCAAACTCTGGACCTCATGCAGTTTGGCTTTGTGAACGGTAGATCATGCCTGCTCAACCTGATAGACTTCTTCGAGTCTGTCACCAGAGCTGTGGATGAGGGCAAGGTAGTTCACACAGTCTACCTAGAGCTTGCCAAGGCCTTCGACACCATCCCAAACTCAGGAATCATAGATAGACTCACTAAACTAGGCATAAACCGTTATGTCATAAGATGGGTTGCCAACTGGTTCACGGACAGAACACACACTGTGAAAGTAGCAGACTCTAAATCTGACTACCGACCAATTACAAGTGGTGTCCCACAGGGATCAGTCCTAGGTCCTCTCCGTTTTGACATCTACTTCTCTGTAGTTCAAGCCAACACAAAGGGACTTTGGTTGACCAAGTTTGCAGACTGCAAACTGGGAGCCATTACTGATTCTCCAACTGATGTAGACATTCTACAAAAAGGCCTCACTAAGACCAATGACTGGTACCAGAACCATGGCCTTAAGCTCAATCCCAAAAAGTGCATTGTCATTCCCTTTGGGAAAAATTCGGTGCCCTTGAACTACCACATAGGCGGTAGTCCACTACACACCGAAGGTGTGATAAGAGACCTGGGGACACAGGTTGACAGCAACCTCTCCTTTGATAACCATATTGCCACTGTAGTCAGAAAGTCCTTCAATGTGGCACATCTCATTACAATAGCTTTCTCATCCAGGAAGAAAGAGATCATAATCCCTCTCTACTCATCCCTCATCAGACCTATTATAGAATATAATGCCCCATTTGGTATGTACCTCACTAGACACCTACAACAACTGGAAAGGCCACAGAAATACCTAACTAAGAGGATCTCAGGCCTTAGACACATGCCCTATAGAGACAGACTCAAAAAACTCTAGCTATACTCTGTCTCATATTGCCTACTTAGAGGTGATCTCTGCCTGACCTACAAAGCCATGTCTGACCCAGAGCTGTTAGATATGCTACACCTAAAGAAATCATAATTCCTCCATGCCACATGCTCCAGGGACCTAAACCTCATTACCACAATAAACAGAATGTGCTGGAGGGACAGGTTCCTAACCCAGAGACTTCCCATACTTTGGAACAAACTTCCCATTCATGCCAAGCAAATCACTTTACTAACCCTCTTTAAAAGAAACCTTGACGAGTGGATGGGCAATAAGAATTTCACCCCGGGGATCACTTCAGTGGCCTTGCTTGACAGGGGCACTGGGAAGTTACTTAGGGTGGCATGATGCCAGGGAATCTTCTTAGGCAAGGCTTATATGGGCTCCAGGGCCGTTCGCCTAGTACACACCTATGAACCTATGAAATGTTCTGTAATCTGGTTAGAATGTTGCATGATGAGGATAACTGCCTAGGATACCTACTTCCTGTTCTTCTCTGGGAACTGTTTGCATTGCAGCTACTACATGTAGAATTAGTAGACGTATGCCATCCTTAGCCACTGGCATGGTGTGTGGTGGACCACAGAACATCACCCTCCTCTCTTGCTCCACAGTATATGTCCATTTTATTGTCCTTCTCTATATGTTGATGAGGCATCATATGGATACACTGCAACATTTGCATCATACCACAGTTATATAATATGTTACAAATGACAGTCTGTCATGGTTTGCTGTCTATGACATCATAACTGAAAATTATACACAAAGAACTCATTCAGCTTCTAGAAAACATACCTTTGGATGCACCCCCCCCCCCCGGTGCAGACAACCTACTTTGTTTGTTTACATCACTGTGCAAACACTTCCGTACCACACCACTTCTACATAGTAATAACCCGTGCTTAATTCAAAATACAATGTCAGGCATACAAAAAAATGTTCTGGTTAAACCCCTTCCCAAACTGACTCAGCCAGTAAATTGGTCCCTTTTATTTCACCGAATGGCCACAAACCGTTCTGACTGAGACTGCGTTATGGTAGTAATCAGGAAATTTGGGCTTTACCGACTGTAGTGCGATCTTGGAATTGGTATATATAATTAGCAGGGGGTGCAGGGGTTTGATGAATGGCATTTCCTATGAAATATCATCCAGCAATGTGGCCATTTGATGAAATAATGTAGACCCCCAGTAAATACCTTCCACTACTGCCCTATCTCCATCCTTCCTATACTTGAGAAAATACTTGACAAACTAATCTACAGCCAACTGTTCACTTACAGCCAACAGTACCACCTCCTTATTCTTAAAAAGCATGGATTCTAAGCTGGCTGGAACACAATGACTGCACTATGGTCACTTACAGATGAGATCCTTCTCAACAAGAATAAGGGAAACTTTTCAGGATCTCTCTTCACTAAACTTACCAAAGCTTTTGATCTAATCAACCACTTCCTGCTCCTTCAGTCCCTCCAGGAAATCAGTGTTAACCCCAAAACTGTCACCTGGTTCCAATGTTTCCTAACAAATAGGTATTATAGAGTCAAATTACACCCATCCTTATTTATGCCAGCACCCCTTACCAGAGCAGTACCCCAGGGTTCCATACTCACCCCTCTTTTGACAAGCTGCCCCCAATCTCCATAACCTTTCTATTACTGTTTATGCAGATGACATGGTTATTCTTTACTCCTGTCCATCACATTCAGCTATTCAAACCCAGCTTCAGCCTGACTTCCACTCCTTTAATTCTTGGCTAAACAACCATAGGCTACTCCTAAACCCTTCTGAAACAAAAAGTATAATATCTGGAACCTCACAAAAGCGTAAGAAGACTCCTAAGGATCTCAACATCGCAAATCTCAACAATTGCCCTATAGAAAGAACCACATCTTTTAAATACTTAGGTATATGGCTAGACCAGTCACTTAACTTGCAAAGCCACATTGAAATACCAACAAAAATATCAGTTCTCTTTTATTCTGGTCATAAAAAATTCCTCTCCAGACCAGCTAGACCTGCAGCAGGCAAAGAAGTCCTACTTGCTCAACTTGAATACGGGCTCCTTATCATAGTTACAGCCTCTTAAAAAAAAAAAAAAACTCTTCCACTCTATAGTCTATTGAAAACAAAATCTGCTGATTAATTCCAATTCCTCTACTCAAGACCACTACTGCATCACCCTATCCAAGGCTAAATGGTTACTAGTCTCCTACAAAGTTGGCCTACTCTTTGAGTCTTATGTCTTCAAACTACTTCATCCAGGATCCTTTTTACTTCTTGCAGCCAAACTCCATAATAAAACCACCCCCTTCAAACTGTGCAACCTATCCCAATTAATTCCCTCACTCCAGACACCCCAAACTAAACTGCACTGTACTGACCATTCATTCTCTGTTCTTGCACCCAAACTCTGGCAATCCCTCTCCTTCACCTTAAAGAAGTCTCCCATTTCCTCACCTTCACAGCTCAACTCAAAAGACATATCCCTGAAAAATCTGACTGCAAGTGCTCTTCCACTGGAAACATAAACTTACTCCCTCCTCACCTGCATCACTTTTACATTCATCCTCTGTTCTAAGCTGCTGCTTCCCTCTTGTATTTACTACTAAAATGAATTCACATGTAATTTTCTACTCTGCTAATATTATTCACACACTGCATCAATTGTCTATTTGATTATTTACCTTCTCTGATTACATTTGTGAATTTGTTCTATTTTTTTGTGTGTATTTCTTCAACTGGGCTGTGTCTGCAAATGGTCTGCAGTGATCAGTGTTACTACCTCGGTAAACAAACTAAAATAAATAAATAAATAAATAAATAAAAAATAAACCGTAAGCCATGTTTGCATGCAGCTTGTAGGAGAACAGCTATTTCTTTAATGTAGTTTTCCCTTCTCTGCTAGAGCTGTGGCATGACCTGAGTTCTCCACGCTGGCAGGTAATGCTGACTGCGAGTAACACATAACATCCGTATGCATGCGTAACAGTAGTTACACATGTACTGTTGCATATGGGGACAGTATGTTCATGCCTGCACATCATTGCCATGGATATGACACCTCCATAAACCTCACACACCCAAACTGCTACTGCCACAGTACCATACTTTTTGACATACAGGATGAACCACAAAATACAGGTGTAATACAGTAGCATGGCAACTACTGAGACTACCTTATCCCCCTAAAGTATACCTTCTTTGATACATTGCCATTATACCCAAAGTATAGTATAGAATAGGTTGCAAAAGAATACTTGCTAATGAGTCAGTATTACAGCATTGGTTCCCTCCCTCAACAAATAACTCCTGTTGTACAGTATTATAACTCCTGTAGTAATAGGATTGTTGAAGAAGTTAACATGTTATGTTCCATTATAGTTACACACTGCTAACGCCCTAAGCACTACATGTTTACAGTAACTTAAGTGCATCCTTTGATGGTTAATGATGTAACATGACTTTCTTCAGTGAGCCTAGCATACAGGGTACCATGTTTATAAGGTCTACAAGTAAAAGGTACATTGCTCAGTTCTGCAGTGTATCCCCGTTTGAAAGGTATTTGTGTTTTGTTTTGTCAAAACAGGATAATCTATGCTAGATTTATTGAATGGACTTGAAAGCTGCAAATGTATAATGTATCCCTGGGTAGTGTGACCTTGGCCCCACATAATGTAACTTTATTTCATCTAAAATGTTCAGTTCACTGACTTAAGGTCTCATTAATGATATTTTAACTATACTATAACTACAGGCAACAACGTATTCCACTGCTACACAACTGAAGAGCAGTGAATTGCCCTTCCCACATCAAGGTAATTATCAAACATTTACCATGTGCCACAAGAGCACATGAAGTAATTAGTGGTAATTAAACAGAAGGCTATGATATACTACATCTTGTAACTTTGTGGTATTTAAAGTACTACACAATAATTAAGTATACACTGAAATACTATAGTTCAAAACAGTGAAACAATACAGCTATATTCCTGGGTTAGCAGCTTTCTCACTGTGCATCTTAGTCTCAGCATTGTGCAGTGATCCAGAATGGAAGGACTCTAAATCAGGAGGCATATTTATAGCACAACTGTGCATGCATATTTAGAATACAATATCAAGACAAAGTGTCATTACACTACACTGGTTTCATAATTTTCTAATCTGCACAAATTACAGCTAATATACTGGGAATATTAGCAGATTGTATAAACCAACACTGTGGCCCATTCCCACATGACATAACAGTTGACAGCATGTCGCATTGTTTGACTGTCCTGTAAACGGGTCTATATCAGAATCTCAAACGATCACAACGTCGAATCTGACATTGCCGACACGTAAACAGCGAAACCGCAGAACATTGAAGAGGTAAATGGAAATCTCTGTAAGGGGAGATTTCCATTTACTTCAATGTAGTGCAGTCTCGGAGTTGGAATATTTAAGTAGCAGGGGTGTGGGGGGTGCAGGGGGGCTTGCCCCCCTGCTTAGAGCAAGTAGTTCTGTTTTTTTACTTTATTTAATGTTTTTATTGGATATTTGATGCTACTGGACTTTGACGATATGGTGTAGATCATATCATATTCAAAGTTTAGTAACTTTGAGTATGTAATATAGACCCCCGGTAAACAATGTGTGTGTGTGTATGTGACATGAAGGTTTTACCATTTGGAAACATTATAAAAGGTACAAGAAGCATTTTAACCCAATTTTACACCATCATTTGAGCTGGATATCATCTGCCTTGGTAGCTTATTTGGTTGAGTCACATGATTTCTATATGTCACACCATTTCAGCATGATAGAGAGATGTATGGATATTGAAGCAAAAAATGGACTTGTCTTCTCCTTGCGCAGCTTGTTAATTAGGAACTGAGCATACTGTGTCCTTGATTTTCCATAAAATGAACTCTGGGATGTCACTGGTGAGCATCTTACTGATTCTTCTGTCACCACTGTGAACTAGCTGCCAGGTCTGTTACAGTCAAAAATCTGTTCCTCCATAAATTAGAATACTGCTTACCCTTAACTCGTGCCTCCCTCTTCAAATAATACACAAAGAATTCAAATCACACACAACAAAATATTCAGATTTCCTTTGTTAGCTAATTTTCATAGACAACATTATGACCTTAAAAAGGCACCATGTTAGCTTTCTGTTTTCATATAGAGCCACTTTTCTTTTCAGATACTTCCTATTCATAGGTTCAAATACTTCCTGCTTGTGTCTATATTAGATTTTGGAAAATTTCCTAGAGTGAATCACTATAGGTCAACACCCAGTGATCGATCTACGAAATAATCGAAAATCTAAAAAAAAAAAAAAATTCAAAACAAAGAAACAAAGTAAAGGGTGTAGGCAGGGGGCAAGCCCTCTGCACCCTCACACCCCCCACTACTTAAATATACCAACTCCGAGATCGCGCTATAGTGTAGGAAACAGAAATCTTCCATTTCCGCACTGTATTGCACTGAAGTGCGATCTTAGAGTTGGTATATTTAAGTAGCGGGGGTGTGGGGGGTGCAGGGGGCTTGCTCCCTGCCTACACCCTTTACTTTATGTTTGTGTGTTTTTATTTTTTTTTTTTTTAGATTTTCGGTTATTTTGTAGATCGATCACTAGGTGTTGACCTATAGTGATTCGCTCTACGAAATTTTCCAAAATCTAATATAGACTCTTCCTGTTCATAGGTTCATAGGTGTGTACTACTATTGCCCCTGGAGCCTTTACAAGCCTAGCCAATAGGTTTACCTTGGCATCATGCCACCTGACCTTAGTTCCTAGTGCCTCTGTCGAGTAGAGCCACTGGAGTGATCTCTGGGGTGAATTTTCTATTTCCCATCCACTCATCAAGATTTCTCTTGAAGAGGGCCACTGAGGTGCTCTGCTTGACATGTAAAGGAAGTCTATTCCATAGCATGGACAGTCTCTGGGTTATGAACCTGTCCCTCCAGCATGTTCTGTTGACTGTGGTAATGAGGTTGAGGTCTGTGGAGCGTGTGGTGCAGAGGGATTGGGATTTCTTTAGATGTAGCATTTCTAACAGAGCTGGGACAGACATGCCTTTTGTAAGTCAAGCAGAGATTGCCTGTAAGTAGGTGATATGAGACAGAGAATAGTTGGAGTTTTTTGAGTCTGTCCATATAGGACAAGTGTTTAAGGCCTAGGATCCTCTTTGTGATGTACTTTTGCAGCCTCTCCAGTTGTTGCAGGTGTCTAGTGAGGTACATGCCAAATGGGGCATTGTACTCGATGACTGGCCTAATGAGGGAAGAGTAGAGGGAGACAATGACCTCTTTCTTCCTGGATGCAAAACCCTTAGTAATGAGATGTACCACATAGAAGGACTTTCTGACCACAGTGGCAATGTGGTGGTCAAAAGAGAGGTTGCTGTCAACCTGTGTTCCCAGATCTCTTATAACACCTTCTGTCTTCAGTGGACTACCATCAGTGTGGTAATTCAAAGGAAATGTTTTTTTTCCCAAAGGGAATGATGACACATTTTTTGGCATTGAGCTTAAGGCCATGGTTCTGATACCAGTCGTTGGTGTCATTGAGGCCTTTCTGTAGGATGTCAACATCACTTGGGTTGTTAATAATAGCTCCCAACTTGCAATTGTCTGTGAACTTTGTCAGCCATTTTCCCTTTGTGTTGGCCTGGACTTCAGAGAAGTAGATACCAAACAGGAGAGGACCCAGGACCGAACCATGTGGGACTCCACTTGTGACTGGTCAGCAGTCTGACTTGGAGTCAGCTACTTTCACACTGTGGGTTCTGTCTGTGACCCAGTTTGCAACCCACCTAGTGATATAGGGGTTGATGCCTAGCTTATTGAGGTTTTCTATGATTCTTGAGTGCGGAATGGTATCAAATGTCTTGGCCAGATCAAGGTAGGCTGTATGAACCACCTTGCCTTCAACCACAGCTCTGGTGACTGACTCAAAGAAGTCGACCAAGTTGAACAGGCATGACCTACCCTTCACAAAACCAAACTGTGTAGGATCCAGAGTTTGGAGATTCCCTATATCCTTGTTTATTAGGTCCATGATGATGCGTTCCATAGCTTTGCATATCAGACTCATCAAGCTAATTGGGCAATAATTCCCGGGGTCTGTAGTCACTCGTCCTTTGTGGAGAGGGATGACTGTAGCTGTGCGCCATTTGGTAGGGACAAAGCCTGAGGTGAGGCTGTGATTGAACAGGGCACACAGGTGAGGTGCCAGTTCACTCTGTAGTTCATGTAGAACATAGCCAGGGATATTGTCAGGTCCCATAGAAGCTGTATTCTTGTTCTTGGACAGTGCTATTTTAACCTGTGCAGCAGTAATACTGGGTGCCTGGCAATCTACTGGTATTGTGAGTGGTCCTTTGGGGGGTAAAGTTAGCAGTGAATCTGTTGGCCAGTATATTGGTAATATCTGTTGGCTCGGAATAAGAGATACCATTGTGCAGTAGCTTAGAGCAAATCTGAGTATTGCCATGGAGATTCTTTACATAACTATAGAAGGCCTTGTGGTTGTCTTTACTATCTGCTGCAATTCTGTTGTCATAGCTAGCTTTAGAGGATTTCTTGAGGGATCTCAACCTTTTGTTGAGGCTGATAAGGGAGTTTTTCCAGTCTTGGGACTTCGCCTTATTCCAGATCAGTTTCCTCCTTTTGTTGTAGAGTTTGTTTATGGCAGGGGACCACCAGCTTGGCTTCCTTTTTTTTTTGAGGAGAGCATCTTGCTTCTATTGGGTATGGCAAGATCCATGCATTTGTGTACATGTTCGTACAGTGCATTGGTGTATGATTCGGCAGTCATGGAACTGTTGTCCATTTGCATGGGTGTTGTGAAGTTAGCCACCTCTGTTTTTAGGAGCCCAAAGTTAGCTTTGGAGAAGTTTTTCATGGTGGTTACCTTTGTGTAGGGGTGGGGGAGGGATGTGGATTTTTAAGGTGATTTATTTGTGGTCGGATCTAACCAGGGAGGAGTTGACTATTGGTGTAGAGCAGTGGTCGCCCATGTTAGTTATAACCATGTCAAGGATGTTGCTACATCTAGTGGGGGTAAGAACGAGCTGGTCCAGAGCATTGTAATTAATGAATTCTAGAAAGCATTGGGCAAGTGTATTGGTACATGAGTATTTTTCCCAGTTAATGGAGGGGTAGTTGAAATCACCCAGTATGAGAGTGTTTGGTTGGACCCTAATATTCTCCAGGGTGCTTAGGAACATGGAGTGTGAGTCTTGGGACATGGTTGGGGACCTATAGCAGGCTATGACCTGAATCACTGTCTTACCCAATGTTAGCTGCACCTGAAGTATCTCAGATGAGTTATGTTGGGCTACCAGTCTGGAGATGTGCGCATCCTTTATAAATATGGAAACACCACTGCCTTTGGAGCTTCAGTCCAATTTCTGAGGCCAAAAGGTGTGGAATGAGTTATAGCCTGGTAGTGCAGGGGTGCTTTCTGCTGCTTTGAACCAGGTCTCTGTTACAGCACAAATGTCGATATTCTCCATTTTAAGGAGTGCTTCTAGCGAGTGCATTTTGAGATTTAGACTTCTAGCGCTGAGCAGCATGACTCTCAGATTGCATTTGTTTGTAGCTGTTATGGTGGTAATTTGGCCTTTGGAACACCACCTAAAAAGGCACTATAGGGGAGGCAAGAGCCATGGCCAGTATCTGGAAGTCCAGGGGTGACAGATGTAGGCTATCTCTGGCAAAGCATCGAGGTCTGTCAATCATATCATCCCAGGCAGACAGATACTGGATGCCCTTAGAATGACACCAGAAACTTGGCCAGTTGTTGAAATCAATCTTTTTCTGCTTGTACTGTGGTATCATTCTGGGTGATGGTAGGATGCTGCTCGGGGCTAGGGTCATACCCGCCTGGGCTAAATAATCCAAGAGCTCCTCCATGTCTCTTTTCATGTAGTCCAAGGAGGTACATCTCTGGTCATTCACACCCACATGTACAATGACAGAGTCATATTTGTACCTGTTGTTGAGGGACCTGAGTGCGTGTGTTATGTGGCAGATCCTGACACCTGGCAGGCAGCTGACTGTTACTTTCTCCTTATTCAACCTAGTGAGTGGGACATCAGTGTGCCTCACTATTGAGTCACTTATGACTAGTGTGTTGGGCATGCTGTTTTGCCTTAGGGGCTTTGGTTGAATGGCACACTGTTTAGGAGACTTACGTGTCTCGTGATTAGTGTTGTGTTGTGGTGGTCAGGTGCATGTCTGCCTTGGAGGTCTCTGCTGTTTGGGTAGATTTTTATTGAGAGTCTTCACAAAGGTGGGTGTGTGGTTTGTTCAAAACATGAAAGCCAGGATATTGTCACCACTGTGAGCTAAAATTCTGTTCTGGAAACTAGTATATTCCCTAAGAAACAGCCAGTCTGACTCTGTGAACCTACTTCATATGTGCAGTAGCACAGTAGGTAAAAAAAATCTGTAACCTAGGACCAACCACTTAGAATCACATTCCTAATGAAATTAAATCTCTAGTCAGATTAAAAGACTTAAAAAACAACTCCGCAATGAAGCCAAGAGCAGATGTTTTAAGGTAATGGTTAGCTGTCTGCATAACCTTATAAGCCATATTATTATTATTATGGCAGTTTTTACTGTCTTCTGCATCACTTTGCAGTGATACCATCAGAACCACATTTAATGTAAATAAACTGCACATATTATGGCTTTGTCTCATTTACTTTACTTTCTGTGTATATTTTTGTTGTTATGTTTATTTCCTCCTCTTCAGTTTAGATAATCAATAATATTCCTTTGTGATGTAGCTTTTCACAGAAAATAACATAGTTTTCAACCAGTTTCTTGTACCCAGTTTATTGGGTTTTTTTACCCACTTGGATTAAATTGTATATTGAATTGTACATCATACTGCTCTCTGATTCTGGCTTGTGTCTGAAAAGGGTCAACAGATTAGCCATCCATCTGGATTACAAATAGGAAAAAATAAAATAAAATAGGTTTGTGGCTGAAAAGGGTCAACAGATTAGCCATCCATTTGGGTTACAAATAGAAAATAAATAAAATAAAAGAAATGGTGAGCAGTACCATCACAAACCCTTCAGGTGGTCTAATTACCATGAAGAGATTTAATATTGTGTGAGGTACAACCATCTACCACAATTTATTCCTAAAATGTTAATATATTTAAATTGGAGTCTGCTAGGTGATTCTCATGCCTGTACAACGGCATCATGTTGATATAATGTCCTTTTTCAGCGGAGGCGGGGAGAAAACAACAAACAATCAGGTTGCAAAATTCATTTGTTTACAATGCATATAAGGAGGAAAAAATTTTTATGTTATTTTGTACAGTTTAACTGGGTTTGCCATTCACCTAATAAGCAAGCAATAATGCCCAACAGGGTGTGTGGTATTATGGAAATAATGCCTGCCCAGGAGAATTCGGAGGGTCTCTATACTCTGGAAGGATGTTATTTCCATAATAACACACACCCTGGATGGTATTATTGCACTTAGAAAATGGGTTATGTGTAAGATTGTTGTGTTTTACTTACTTAATTTTTTATTACTATATTTTTGTACACGTTTGATGTAAAATAGTTCCTCCTAATGTTTCAAAGTTGCTTTAGTATATGTAAATGGTGATGGAGGAAGAATTTTACATCCAAAATTTAACATTTAAAAAAATACCAAGATATTTTTCGACCCTTGCTCCTAAAATGTGTGGTTTGCTGCCAGTCACTGGGATTGAAGGTACTAAATAATAGGTTCATAGGCTCATAGGTTGGTACTGGGCTATCTGCCCGAAGGCATATATTAGCCCAGCCACGTTGTGCGGTATTCACCGCCCCTTTTGTAGTTGCCTAGACCCTTGTACTAGCAGCTTGTGACATACACGTGACTTTCAGACTTTTATTTCTTTTAGAAAATTCATGCTAACACAAATCCTATTATTTAAGCAATCTTCTAATTTTATAACAGCAATAATTAAAATCTATTTCTATTTTTGAGTCTTTATTCCCCCTTTATTTAGGCTTTATCCACATTTCTTGAGCTGAGAGGCCAAGAGGTATACACACCTCCTTACTGCTGCTGCTAGTGTTGGAGCGATCTCACTCTCACACAGATACACCTGTGCTTGAGAAAATGCATGCTAACACAAATCCTAATATTCAAGTAACTTTGTGATTTTTTTAAAAGCAATATTTAAAATATGTTCCTGTTTTGAGCTTTGTCCCCCGTTTATTTTAGGCTTCATCCAGATACCTTGAGCTAAGAGGTTGAGAAATATGCAGACTTCTTAACTGCTGCTGCTGCCAAGGTTTGCTCAATTGCTCTTACTCTTCTCTCTCTGTCTCTCATATATACAGACACACACACACACACACACACACACACACACACACACACACACACACACACACACACACACACACACACCTTTTTTCTGTTTCTTTTATTTTTTACATTTGTTAAACAGCAAAAGTGCTGCTTAATGAATGTAAAATAATAGCTCAATCTCTCTCTCTCTCTCTCACTCTCATACACACATACACCCTCACACAGACATAAATACATAAACACATTTTTTTATTTTATTTATGTATTTATTTTTTGCTAAACAGCAGAAGCACTGCTCAGTCAGTGTAAAATAATGGCAGCTATTAAGTTTTTTTTCAGTCCGAGCTCCATGGCAGCTTGATATGCTTCCATGAAGTAGTGAATTTATTTTTCAGTGGCCGTTATCTGTAGATCATCACCCTGCTGGAGAACTTTTTTTCTCAAATCAGCATGATGATCTACAGGTTGTCTATTCTCTGAATTATATTAGTACATGCGTTGTACTGTAGTCTAATATGTGCTGCTTTTCTGTAATATGCATATGTAATTCTCATGGTTGTATGAAGGGATGTATACTGCTTGGATGTGTATCATGTATGTATGTGTTTGAATATCTGAGACCACAGCCCATCTGTATTTCATATGCTGTGCTGTTCACTAGTATTATGATTAGTGGATAGGGTAATTGTGTCCTAGTGCACTGTAAGGCAGCACTGTCAGAATGCAGAACCTGTAGGTTCTACATGCAGATGAGTAATGTTGTTTTAGCATCACACAGCTAACTGTGCACTTCCATTTTTCAGTATGCTTTTTCTTCCATACTGTTGAATAGCATAGTCTCTGTGCATTACCTCTGAATCCTGCATTCAGGTTTCTTAAATAACTCAAGCAGACCTGTGCATATAGATAGTGTCCCACTGATTAAGCCAGTGTTCTTAGTATGTTGCTGATTACTGTAATCATTGTCATGATATGTTACATCCTACACTGAGCTATATGTTGTGCTTTAATTAGTACCATATATAACTCACATATTCATTTTTCATAACTAATAAATTAAACTAGGTTCATGCAAACTGGGGCAAAGCTGTACATCATGTAGTGTGCTGTTTTACAAATCTACACGTGTACTGTCAGCTGTGTCTTGTGTTGTAGCATTGTTGGTGTGCTACTAGAGGTGTTTTGTGCTATTTTCTGTACACTTTCCTCAAATGTGCCATTGGCCCTAGGTTTTTAGGTTCCCAAATTTTTGATAGATCACTGATCCAGTAGACCATTTGGAGCCTAGCCACTGTAATTCCCACTACCTACTTCCTCATTTACAAAGCTTAAGTAGACAACCCAGGAGTAAATTTATGGACCCCAATCCACTCATTAGTGTTGACTTTAAAGAGGACTAGAGGTTTCCTTTTGGTTTGACATGGGGAGGAAGTTTATTCAATAAGTAGGGGGTCATTTGGAAAATATATCTATCTTGCCAACAAGCTCCACTAACATTACAATGTAAATTAAGTTCTTTACAGTGGGTGTTGGTGGTATTATCAGTTTTATGAATATGTAAGACATTCTGCAGGTCTGTATCATTTATAGTCCTGTTTGTTAAGCAGAGGTAAAGTGAAGGGGCTTTTAGAGCTCTATATAACTTAAGTATGCCGCGGTGGTACTGCGGTAGCATTGTTGCCTCACAGCAAGAGGTTCTCCCGTTCGATTCTTGGCTGGAGTGCGGGGAGTGCCTTCTGTGTGGTGTCTGCATGTCCTCCCAGCAGTTGGGTGGCGTTTGAAAGACATGCGTAAATGGGCATTCCTTCGTTGAAGGTTGGACATCGAGCTAGCACCTTGGCGTTCGTGAAAATCTACTGCCAATCATTAGCGGACTGGAGTTCCGCTGTGGCGACCCCTAACTGGGAAAAGCTGAAAGACAAACAACAACATAACTTAGGGAGGCAATGCTAAAAATTGTCTTGGGAGATGTTATGCTTTTTCAAGCTGGGCAATATATCTGGATAGGCACATGCCAAAGGGGACATTATATCCTATTATAGGCCTAATTAGGGAGGACTAGAAGGGAATAATAGCATACTTTAACCTACATAATCAGCTGGGCTAGACTGAAAACTCTCCTAATAATAGATGATACGTGGTGGACAAAATAGAACTTATTTTTAACAAATGTGCCTAGGTCCTTGATGAGAAAATTTGACTTGGGGGAGGGTATCATTTATAAAGTAAATACAGGGTGTTTTTGTTTCCCAAAGAGTACAATACTACATTTTTGGGATTTCTAATGGTTAGGTCTTTTTGCAGGAAAGAGGTCTCAGCAGGACATTTAATGATAGCAGCAGTTTTTGTAGTCTTCCACAAATGTAGTCAGTGTGTACATCAGCAAAGTATATATTGAAGAGGAAAATATCTAATATGGAACCTTATGGGATGCCACTCATCACAAGCCTTTTAAAAGAAAGTGTGCCACCAACCCTAACTGTGAAGGTTCTGTGAGCCAGTTAACTATTCACTTGGTTACATAGAGGTTAATAACCAATCGGATGAGTTTCTCAGTAATACCAGAGGGTGGACTGGTATCAAAGGCCTTAGCTTGATCCATGCACTAGGGCTACCTAATATGGAACTTGCACACTTAGAGCTGGTGCAGAACTCTGCAGCCCATGTATTTACTGGGGTGTCTAAATTCCAACATATTACATTGGTTTTATTGAGCCTACTATGGCCTATTAAGCAGTATGTAATTTACAAGGTCCTTTCTTTAGTTTTCTTAAACCTACATGACTTGCATCTTTCTTCCTACTGAGAGCAGTGTTCTTGTACAGGCTAGCCAGACCTCTGCATTCCACTCCAATGGCTGTCAGTAGTGCAGCCATGCCATCTGGGATCTTCAGACTGCTGGGAACTTAGTTATCAAGGCCCCGATTTGAGAAGTTTCCAGCCTGGTTGAGGTACTCAGTGACCTTTGTGGGCTTGAAGTGGGAATTGAGGATGTATTTTTTTTAATTAGAACTTAGCCAATTTATTTATACTTCTTGCCTTCCATTTAATATGTCTGAGGGTCTCTTCGATGACTGTTATTTGGTCCTCAGAGCTTTCATCCACAGGATTATTGAATGTTATGCTTTTATTTGTCATGACTATTGTTGCTTTTAGAGACATAACTAGACTATGTCCCTTGGCACAAGCTGTTAAGAGACATGATCAGCAGATGGTGATGGAGCAGAACATGCAGTACCGGCATTCATTTATGAAGCCACTAGGATACAGAGCTTCAAAACTGAATGTCAAAACTGCATTTCTGCTGGTGTGTTTACCACAAACTGTTCACATACACAGACACACACACACACACACACACACACACACACACACACACACACACACACACACACACACACACACCAAAGCTAAATCTGGCAACCCAATATTCCCCTTGTACTTATCATACTTGCAGACTGGAGTATAAGCTTATTTACCCTGAATAGTGAGACAAAGACTTTTAGATAGTTATCTTAATACAGATGTGCATCTTATACTGAAAACTATTGTATTTAATAGTGGTTCTAATTAAGTTTTTGTTTTTGTTAGACATTTGTACTCATGTCAGAAGGCATCTCTGCAAAAAGATTTGTCTACATTGACCATTTGGGCACAAGAGAATAATATGCTGGTAAATACATCAAAAACTAACTATATTAAATTTGGGAGACTTAGACTGAAGGGGAAATATTTAGCAGAAAGTGATTGAAGCATTGGTTTCATTTAATTACCTACCGTGGTAGACACAGGTTTGTTTTTTTTTTCTGATTGTATCAGCCAATTGGTTAATGATAGTTATAAAACCATAAGCTGTATAAAAAGATTTATAAAGTCTATGAAATCAGAAATGATTAAATCATTATTTGTAAGTTACACTAGACCCAAACTAATGTATGGAATAATGATATGGAATCCTTATAAGAAAATTAGTGTAAGTAAATTGAAGAGAGTAAAACAGAAATATACCAAAGGCATACATGGATGTGAAAGTTTAAGCAATTATGAAATATTAAAATATCTGAACTTGTACAGTGTCTCATACAGATATTTAAAAAAGAGGCCTTATTCAGGTATTTAGGGCATTTAGAAACAACTACCGCTGTTAATGTTTAGGGTTATAAAACAGTAATAGATAATCTTCAGACAACCTTTGTAGGAGATTATATAGGAATGAGAGATGTTTTAATTGTTTCTCCGAGACAGTAGCTGATGCATGGAATAGACTGCCTGATGTTATTAAAGCAAGCACTAGTCTAGATATTTTTAAGAACAACTTAAACATTTATTATGGGGACAAGTGTTTTGGTATATTGGCAGGCTAGAAGGGCATTATTGCCTGTGCCTGAAATATTTGTACGTATGTATATATTACTATACTTTTTATGCTAAATGACACTTCAGATTTGTATAATACAGCTTGTTTCTCTAACTGCCCAGTTTAGCAGCAGACGAGAACTTACATATCGGCAACATAATTTTGTTTTAAATTAAATGCATACCCAAACTGCAAAAATATTGTGTAGGTAGAATAAATGCTTTATATTCTCAGTCCACTTTCAGATGTGAGTTCAGACTGTTAAAATTAAGTTTCAGACAGACTATGTTCTGACATTACATATACTTCACTGTTTAGCTTTTTACTTCTGGGGACTACTCACTTATCATCTTCTTTCGGCTGTTCCCGTTAGGGGTCGCCACATCGGATCATCTGTTTCCATTTCTTGCTGTCCTCTGCATCATGCTCTTTCACACCAACCGCCTGCATGTCCTCTCTCACCACATCCATAAACCTCATCTTAGGCCTTCCTCTTTTCCTCTTACCTGGCAGCTCCATCCTTAGCATCCTTTTCCTAATATACCCAGCATCCCCCTCAGAACATGTACAAACCAACGCAATCTCGCCTCTCTTGCTTTGTCTCCAAACTGTCCAACCTGACCTGACCCTCTAATATACTGATTCCTAATCCTGTCCATCCTAGTCACACCCAGTGCAAATCTTAACATCTTTAACTCTGCCACATCCAGCTCTGACTCCTGCCTTTTCGACAATGCTACCGTCTCCAACCCATATAACATAGCTGGTCTCACTACCCTCTTGTTGACCTTCCCTTTTACTCTTATTGGTACCCGTCTGTCACAAATCACTCCTGACACTCTTTTCCACCCATTCCACCCTGCCTGTACTCTCTTCTTCACCTCTCTTCCACACTCACTATTACTCTGAACTGTTGATCCCAAGTACTTAAATTCATCCACCTTTACCAACTCTACTCCCTGCATCCTCACCATTCCTCTACCCTCCCTCTCATTTACACACATATATTCTGTTTTAGCCCTGCTGACCTTCATTCCTCTCCTCTCTAAAGCATATCTCCACCTCTCCAGGGTCTCCTCAACCTGGTCCCTACTCTCACTACATATCACAATGTCATCTGCAAACATCATAGTCCACAGGGCCTCCTGTCTAATCTCATCTGTCAACCTGTCCATCACCACTGTAAATAAGAAAGGGCTCAGAGCTGATCCTTGATGTAAACCCACCTCCACCTTAAACGTATCTGTCACTCCCACCGCAGTCCTCACCAATGTCAAACTACCCTTGTACATATCCTGTACCACTCTTACATACTTCTCTGCCACTCCCGACTTCCTCATACAATACCACAACTCCTCTCTAGGCACCCTGTCATATGCTTTCTCTAAGTCTGCAAAGACACAATGCAACTCCTTCTGACCTTCTCTGTATTTCTCCAACAACACTCTCAGAGCAAATATTGCATCTGTAGTGCTCTTTCCTGGCATGAAACCATACTGCTGATCACTAATAATCACCTCCCTTCTTAACGTAGCTTCCACTTCTCTTTCCCATAACTTCAAGCTGTGACTGATCAGTTTTATCCCTCTGTAGTTACTGCAGCTCTGCACATCACCCTTATTCTTAAAGATAGGTACCAAAACACTTTTTCTCCACTCCTCAGGCATCCTCTGACTTTCCAAAATTTCATTAAACAATCTGGTTAAAAACTCCACTGCCATTACTCCTAAGCACCTCCATGCTTCCACTGATATGTCATCTGGGCCAACAGCCTTTCCATTCTTCATCCTCTTCATAGCTGTCCTTACTTCCTCCTTGCTAATCTGCTTCACTTTCTGATTCACTATCCCCGCATCATCCAACCTTCTCTCTCTCTCATTCTCTTGCTACTCACTGAAAGACACAATTAATTAGCTGAGAAAAGTATGTAGGTGAACAATAAATGCATCTTTTGGTGATGTCATTTCATCCTGAATTAATGTTATTTACAGATCTTTATCTATACCCCTCTTGAGTGTGTTATTGGTAGGCTTACTTAATAAAACAAAAAACTTGTTGAATGAATTGAAAGTAGATGCACATCATATTCTCTTTACTTCAAACAGAAAGTACTAGAAGACCAGTAAGAAGAGTATCTATGGTGCCAAAGACTATATTCACCATGCTTGGACAAGTACAGTACAGCGACATGTTGTGAGAGTCTCAGTGCTTATTACACATAAGGATCAGGAAAGTCCAGAGAATAAGCCTCTGTGTTTAGAGGGAAAGTGTCAGAGTCTATTGACATGTGGAATACGCCAAATCATATTTTGCACCTCTTAAGTGAATTAACAGCCAATGCACTGTTGAAAGTAGCATTACAGCTTCATATTTGTTGAGAAGTGACACCCTCAAAAGCAGCAGAGGCTGATTAGCAGTATCAGGAAGTACAGTGACATTCTTATCAAAGCACAGTGTCACTCTGAGAAGGTACAGTGTCAATCTCAAATTATACAATGCTACATGTACAAAGAACAAAAATGCAGTGGCAGTCATTCTGAGAAGTTGAGTGTCAATCTCAAATAATGCAGCGCTACATTTATGAAGTACAGTATCAGCCAGAAAGTGCAGTGCCACTCTCAGCAAAACACAGTGTCACTGCAGTGTCAGTCTCAAATGACACAAAGCTACATTTATGTTGTAGACAGTATTAAGACAGTATCAAAAACACAGGACCTTGGCAGACACTGATTGAGTTCTCATATTATCACATTATACCATTGTAAAACTTAGCTGCTTTTGAATGAGTTAAGACTAGGAATCTCATAGTCTTAATTATATAAAGACTTGCGGTGCTTTTTGGACAGCTGTGTGTTTACAAATCTGGTTTACTGCATATAAATGCAGACTAGACTTTTCTACCCTATTATTTATGCTGTACAGGTAAAAGATGAGGTATTGGCAGCACAGGAAACCACTACCAGCTTCTCATTACATAACCAAGTCATGAGCAAGCAGCATTGATTTCTCTGTGACTGTTCACCTTGAGTAGCTTTGGTAGGTAAAAAAAAATGTGGAGGTAACTACAAAACAGACTTGAGGTTTGCTCGACTCTCTGCCTTACTAAATGTAAAAAAATGAATTCCTGATAAACTGTTTTACGATGACTAATTAACAAAAAAAGTACTTTTATTCCAGTGTTAGTTTATGCTATTTAAACCAAAAAAAAAAACATTTGTAAAGTATGCCTGAAGCATATTGTGAGAGTTGTCTGAAGTCATGGAACAATTTTCAGTAATATGACAAGCAGTATCTGTAATGACGAGAAGAAATTGTCTGGCAGCTCTTTCATTATGACATACTATGACATCTAAATGGCTTTGATGCAAGCCATTTATTTTCTATTTCTGCTGCCTGTATTTCTGAACCAGTAACCTGGTCTGACTACAGTGCTTTAGGTGGACAGAAACTCAGACATTTTCCACAGTACTTAAAGTTTAATATGTTGTGTTTTTGTTTTAACTGAGTTGTTTGTTTTCAATTTTAATCGCAATCGGGCACGTTATAATATTTGTTGTTCCTAGAAAGTTTAATATTTTTTCTTTATTTCATCGAGGTAATGTTATATATAGTTGTTGAAAATAATCACATTCACCACAGAAAATATATCACTTGATTTGTATGCTGGGAAGCACATCAACAAAGAAACCTATAGGTGCATGGAGGAGTGTGATTTTACATAAGTAAGACAACCTGCAGGCATGAATGTATTACCAACATGATATGTTTTATTAAAATGTGCTGTGCTATATCCTACTTTCTACTACCAAACAAGTTTTATCTTGGTAAACCTAATGCTTTAAGGATAGCTTGAAACGTGGAACAATAGCCTTCCTGGCCACCAATGCCATTACTGTAGTTACTGCATAAATGTATCATTCTATATACCTTTATACTAATTAGTCATTAAAATGTGTGTATCAGAAGGATTGTGCTGTAGATAGAGGACTTGAGTAAAACATTCACATGTGCCCCTCCCCCCACATATCTCTAAGTTTTCGAATACTCCCACATAGAGTCTTTTTTAGGCAATGCCACACTAACAAACCTACCAACATAGCAAAATCAACTCAACTGAGCCTCAAGGTGTTACTGCTCAGTGCTAGGAGCCTAAACTAAAAACTACATTCCCTCCAAGCCCTCCTCACCCTGAACAATATAGACATCTCTGCGTACTACCTACTTTGTCCTACAAAGGCATTTGATACCATATCCCAGTCGGGCACTGTTAACATACTTAAGGAATTAGGGATAAATCCCTATATAACATGCTGAATAGCCAGGTGGTCACATATAGGACCCAGGAAGTTAGGATTGGTAAGACCACTTTCACAAAGAGGCACCAGTGGAGACCCTCAGGGGTCTGTGCTGGGCCCTTTCCTCTTTGGCATCTACTTATCAGAAGTTAAGGCCAGTGTGAAAGGCGGCTGACCAAATTCACAGATGATTGCAAATTAAGAGCAGTCACAGAATTCCCCCAAGATGCAAACATCTTACAAGAGGGTCTAACACAGACAAATGACTGGTGACAAAGCTATGCCTTAAAACTCAATACCTAGAAATGCATTATAGCATCTTTTGGGGAATCAGCCGCCGCGGGAAACTACGTCATTGATAAAATACCCCTAAAAGTTGACCCACGTATCAGGGATCTTAGAATACATGTGGCCAAAGTAATAAGGAAATCCTTCTATGTTGCTCAACTTATAAGTAAGGGCATGGGATCTAGGTTCAGGGAAGTAATTTGTACCACTGTACTCGGCCCTCATCAGACCCATCATTTATATAATGCCCCCTTTGGTATGCAGCTGACCAGACAAATGCAGCAACTGGAACACCCACAAAGATTCCTTATAAAAAGAATACAGAGCATAAACACAATGTCCTATGAGGAATGCCTCAAAGCTCCATCTCTGTACTCAGTCTCCTACAATGTGCTGACAAGAGATCTATGCCTGGCATACAAGGCATCCGTGGACCACGCTTTGATGAACCTTTTGCACATCTGCAAAACAAACAGCATCAGAAAGAGTAGATCTAAATATCTACATTTTGCTAATAACATAAATAGGACATGCTGGAGAGACAGATATGTGTTTCAGGGAATTCCCATTCTCTGGAATAGGCTCCCCACCCATGTGAAACAAATTCCCTCTCTAACTCTATTTAATCATAATGGACCATTGTATGGGAAATCAAAAATTCATCCATGGTCTAGCGCCTATATCTCTGATGGACAGAGACAGTCAGTAAATCATGTCATAACCAGCAATCACCCCTTATACAAAAGTTTAAAACATATAACTTGTGGGACAAATCTGGATTGCACGCCTAGCCTTGACCAGTAGCTACTGGTCATTAGCCTAGTATAAATATAAGAACCCACATATACCCACATGGTCCGTCCTTCACATGTGTTTCTTTCAGTCTGATACAGATACTGGGCTGCCATTACATATTCACCTGTCAAGTAGCTGACTGTTTCCTGTGGTCTGACATAATTTATTCATTATGTAACTTGTGGGACACATCTGGGTTGCACGCCTAGGCTTATAAAAACACTACTGGTTGTCAGCCTAGTCTACATCTATGGACCCACATATTCTGTCCTTCATATGCATTTCTTTCAGTCTGATACAGATACTGGGCTGCCATTGCATATTCACTTGTCAACTAGCTTACTATTTCCTGTGATCTGACATAATTTATTCATTATGTATTATCAAATGGTGTATTTTGCAGTTTTCATTCTGTTTGTGCTTACACCTGCATAGTCAATACCTCATTTTTTACATACAGCCAAAGAGTTTAATTTGGAATTCTTTGCAATTAAATAACTAAGGTTTGCTGTACTCAATATATTTATTAAGGTGCAGACATCCCAAATCAGGTTCTGGAATTTATTGAGGTTTGGTTGCATTGTAGTTTTCGATTCTCTCTATAACTAACAAATGTTTACATAGTGCAAGTGTGGAATTAGGAGGCACACAGATCAAAACTTAGCCACATAACTAGAATAAAGTATCCCTTCTCAAACAGTTAAGCCTGTGTACCACAAGAATATCATTTAACAGTACAACAGGTGAGCTCACAGCTGTTGCTAGACTCTGAGAAATGTTAACTAGATGTTTTGACTTTCCATCATATATTAGAACAACTTACAACCTAAACAGACACAGTAATTGACTTCAGATGATTTTAGCTTACATTTTTTTTTACTGCAAAAAGTGAAATGTTACACTGCTTACACCAGGGTAATACACTGCAGGACGTGAATTGTAATTAGATCATTCAATGCTAGCCACTTGTAATGCGTTTAATACAGTTAAATTAGTCTTGGTGCCAGTGGGGCTTGATAAAAAGAGTAAGGTGAACAGCAGGGTTAAACTCTTGTGTTGTTATGGTGAGCCAGCTGGGCAAGAAGGCTGATCTCAAAGCTGTCTGCACTTGACCTATGTAACAGCATGACATAGATTGAGAAACGCAGATGTAAATGTGTACATGGAGCTTTAGGAGTCAGTGAGTCCCTTTCAGAAAGAAGTCTTACTGGAGCTGCAAATGTGGTGAGTGAAAAATTAAATTCCATTTGGTTTTCCAGCATGTGACTTCCTATTTCTATAACATGCTTGCTTCCAATTGACTTCCTCTCTATTTGACTGGTGGTTCATTCTTCCAAGTTTTAATTAAGGAATGAAATTGAAGTCGGTACTGCAAAATATTTTTTAAGGTTTCAACTTTACTATATGTCTCTTTCTTGTATTGTTTCCAGCTTGCAAGGAGCTAATGAGTGCTGTTCGTGATCGGAAACCAAATGCATTTGTGCAGATCTCGGCGATAAGTCCCATGCATCAGAGTGTAACCAGGTATTCCAATACAGAAATCGTGCTGGTAAGTCTGAGTTTTCTGTCTCTTTGACTAAGCCCACACTTAAAGTTGCTCCTTTTCCTACCAGCCCAAACAGGAGTCTGAAAAAAATACGTTGTCACATGACCTTCAGTGGCTAAAACATACTGGCTGCAAGTCTGTCAAATTAAACAAATCTAAAAATATTATTCAGTGGTTAGCAGAATTTTTTAACCCTTGTATGAAGCAAACTGCCGCGCAAATGAAAGGGTTTTACTTCTTTCAAGAGAGAAGTTAAGTCTGACTTTTTAGATGTAGCTCTTACTAAAATAACAGTTGGATGCAAGTTTTTTTTCACCGGAGCCTAGGCATTTGGGAAGTACCCAAATGGACTAGGGAGAAGTAGAAATGAAGTGTGAAGAAAAACGTGTTTTAATATGTGAAGTTCTAGCTGCAGACTTTAAACTCCGTTTACTACTTGTAAGGAATTTAATTCAACTCCTGCGCCCACGTTACTTTCTGTACTGCCCTGCGCTTTCTTAACCCCTCAACTTCCTGGATACTGGAGGACTTGTCTGAGCACGTGTAATATGAGAGTATCTATGCCTCCCGAAAGAGATGGTATGTATGAAACAAAGTGTGCAGAAAGACTTGCTATACTTGGAGTTTATTTGGGGCTGCGTTTTTGAAAGTTAAGTGGATGGAGTTGTTGCGAGACGTATATGATTACACATTTCGAGGGCATTCATGTAAGGGAATACCATGAGAATAAAAAAAAAAATGCGGTCGTGTAAGTTAAAGTTGTCTTTTCATAAATGTCGACTAGACAAAAAGGTCCTTTACACTATTAGATCTGACAGATGATGTAGAATGTATAAGCACAATGAAATGTGTGAATGCGAGCAGACTAGTTATTCCTATTGCTTTGTTCTTCTGACTGCCTTTTGATTTCGTAGTCCTCTGTAAAATGATATACTTTTTTCAAGTTATTATTAAGGGGGAAGGATGTGTATTGGAGTAACTTAATATTGCTGTAGCCCCAACTACTGCTAATCTTCCTGAAATTCATTTAATAGAAATAACTGCTTAGCTGTATATTTAGGCATAAAAACCGTTTCATATTTAAAAGTAAGTAACTTCACATGCAGTTTATTTTCTTTATGATCCTCAGAGTTAAAAACCGTGTGAACCTTGATATTCTGTATATAAAAAAAAAAAAAAAAATGCATGCCCCACTTTGAATGGCACAGTGTATCAGCCAGAAAGGCACATACATCAGACCTAGATTTTGCACAACATGCCCAGTAATAAACAGTCATTTAGATGGGACACAACTAGTAAATTATGCAGCTGATAGAAGGGTGTAAGGGTGCCATCATAAAGACACACTTTCTGACGGTCCTTTTTACCACATTAAAAAAATGTTAATTGTTCTGTAATTTGTGAAAAAGAAATCAAAGACATCTGCATTTCAGTAGTGCTTAATTTTTTACACTTTCTTGTGGCTATGATAGTACTTTCTCAGACTATTAAAGTAATGGAAATGTTTAGAGTTGAAATGAGTAAGATGTTCATCGTATTGATCACTGCTGCAGTAGTCTTGGCTATATGGGTTATATATTGTCATGGGTATAACAGCCAACTAGCTTCAAAAGCTTCAGGGCACCTCCCACACGCCAAACTGTCAGGCAGCTCGAGCTGAGATGAGTAAAAAACAAGTTTGTGTGCGAAGAAGCCCTTTAGAGCTTTACTACTTCTGAAGAGCATGCTCTTCTAAGGCTTTTGAGGGTCAATGATTGGATTGTGCTGTTCCTTTGCTGGGGTGATAAGTTCCCCTTGAGGGGAAAACCTTCCACTTTCTTATTTATAGTGCTATTTATTCACTTTCCTTGTCAGAAAAGTTATTTTGCAGCTAGGAGTGTTGCGTTATAACGGACTGTCACAAGACTGTAATGTATGTTTTTTCCATATTTTTTCCTCTCAGTTTAAAAGTGGTGTAAACTAATTTGAAAACAAAAATTTATATGGAGAAATTGTGTTAATTTTACTTTGTGGGACTGGCATAGTGTTTTATACTGCTTTTTACTGTGTTTTTTGTCAAAAAAGTAACTTTTGTAGACTGGAAGTGTTTACCAGCATTTGCTACAACTTTTCCATGGAAAAGAGGCACAATTTTCAGATTGATCATGGAACAGACTACTATTAGTGTCCCACATTCAGGTCCTCTTACAGGCACAAAAAGAAAAAAAAATAAGCAGTCAGCATTTGCCACCATAGCAGAATAGCATTTTCCTCCAATTGCAGGTGGGTAACTCTACTGTGGCCATTTGTTGTACCTCAGACCTCTCATCTTTTATACCAGATGGATCTGGGGTAACACCTGCAGCCACTATGGACCAGAGATTAGCCATGTCCTGTATGACTATTGTGGTTTCCTCAGTGGGCAAGAGAGAGCCACATTAGTTGGTCCTGGAAGAGGGAACAGAGAAGGTTTCCATGTTGTGTCCGAATGCTGTACCCATCCCTGGGGAAGCTGCTGCTGCTATTATTAACATGGTCTGCCCCATTTTTCCTGTCAAAATGAAAGAGGAAAAAAAAGCATGCATCTTCTCCTCCTCATGATACTTTGGATATAAGTACTTTACTGGGTCTGGCTCAGGGTTTGATTCAGGCTGTTGATCCTTTTCTGGTAAAACAAAGAAGGATAGCTCCTTTGCTAAAGAGGTTCAAGATTCTGAATCTGAACATGAAGATGCAGAGATGGATACAGTTTGTTTCCTCAGATTTCTGATTCTCCCTGTGGGGGGGGGGGTCTCTTTCTCTGAGACTATTGCTAATATATGCCAGTATTTTTAGTGGGAGAATACTGAAGTTTCTTAGTCCATCAGAAAATACTGTGAATTATTGCAGAAGGATTTTCCAGATCTTGCACTAATTCCTCCTGTTCTGTCTGCTTTAGAGTGTATTTGTATTACTGCCTGCAGTTTTCCTGATAGTCAGCCAGCTGTCCCTAGAAAGGCAGATAGAATGCTTTATGTTCCTAAGTCTTTTTAAATTTTATACACTATTACCAAACCTGACCCAGTAGCTATAGCTCTAGTTGATCCCATTACTGCTAAGCATCAATTCCAATTCTACTTTTTGTGATAAGGATGGGAAACGTATTGATAGGTATGTGAAAAAAAGTGTATACGTCTGCAGATTTTATTTTCAGAATTTTGAACTACACACAAATATTTCAAACACTGGCAATAATGCCCTTCTAGCTTGCTAATATACCAAAACATTTGTTCTCATAATAAATATCCAGGCTGTTCTTAAAAATATCTAAACTAGTATTTGCTTTAATGTAATTTGGTAGTCTATTCCATGCATCAGCTGCTCTGTCAGAGAACCCATTAGGACACTTCTCATTCCTATAGAATCTTTTTTTTTTTTAATTTTCCCCAGGTCTTTTGGGTTTCTAATACCATGATGGGAATGGACCCCATTCCTAAGTCAAAGTATGATTAAAGTTCATGAAATTAGTATTGTTTCACTCATTGATGTCAGCCAAAAGTGCTCTTCGCAGCACCCGCAATGTGTTCAGTAATGACTTCTCCTGCAGTTCATATGGAGTTACATGTATTGGTAGTGTATCTAAATAAGATTTTAGACTCTCTTATAAGACCCATTGCTCCTACTACTATTGGAACTATTTGGGTATCTTTCTTCCACATTGCTCTCGTTACTGCTTGCAGATCCTGATATTTTATAACACTGTCTCTCTCTGTGCGCAAGACACTGTAGTCACTGGGTGTGGCGATTTCACTGATGAATGCTACTCTTGTCATCTTTTCCTGGACCACTATATCTGATTTTCTAACATCTATCTTTTGAATTGTTGGTAATTGATGATCCCATGTGATGTAGACTTCATCATTTTCTATAATGCTTTGTGGCTCATGTTTCCAGTGCTTTTCAGCCACTTCAAAACCATAATGTTTGCACAATCCCCAGTGCAACAGTCTCTCCACGTTATCTTTCAGTATACAGTCCTTCTGCCATTAGTATGTCACAACCAGCAACAAGGTATGCGACTGTTTCCAGATCGGTTTTATAAAACCTACATTTGTCTGTTTCTCCCGCATGTTCAATGGACTTTGTAAACCAGCGTGTACATAGCCCACTGTCTTGAGCCACCAATAGTAACCTTCCATCTCTTGGTTTGAATTCACCTCTCCTTAACCATTCCTGTGTTTGTTCCTGATCAACATGAGGTTCTTCCAGAACTTGTCTATATTTGCAACTGTAGTTATGCATTTTCCACATTTCTTGCCTTTTCATCTGATCCTTTACCTTATATTCTTTTGTTTTTTGGCACATTCAGTTGCTGCCTGATTTTTATCTACTTCTGGTTTGATTTCCATTCCTGCTTGACGTCGATATGCTTCTGCTAGAATAAGCAGGGAAATCCTCTTGGATTTATTCTCCTCATGTTTCAAAACTTTCACTATGCTTGGTCTCGTGAGGTCAGCAGGGAAATATATAATCTTGGTGTGTACTGATTTTTTATAGATCATTTGGTGAGCATGAAGCATCCTTCTTGTTTTAATATCTAATCTACCCAATCACGTTTTGAGGCCAATCAGTCACTCCAGAACTGTAAGTTAGGACAGGAAGAGAAAATTGGTTTATAGCTTGGATTTTGTTCCTAGATGTCAGTGCTGTTTTCAGGATCAATTTATGTCTTCTGAAATATTCCTTACTAAGTTTTACTCGTATTTAGTTCATGTTTTATTGTTGATCCTTCATCAATTCCCAAGTATTTATACACTCCCTCTTGCTCAAGTTCTTTTATATCACATTCTTGTCCCAAACTGATCTTTTCCTGGTGCTGCAGTTTTCTTGCTTTTAAAGGTTGATTTTGCACATTTATCAAGGCCAAATGACATTCTAATATCTGAAAAAAGTTTTGGCAACCTGCATCTGTGCTTTCAGTTCCTCATCTGATGAACTATACAGTTTTAAATCTTCTACGTAGGTTGTCTGATTCTCTAGTACTTTTTGTTAACCCCAAACATTCCCAGAAGTACTTGTCACTAAATGCCCTATATACCTGAATACGATCTCCTCTTAAATATCTGTAAGACACCGTACAAGTTCTGATATTTAGTCTTTCATAATAACTTAAATTTTCACATCCATGGATACCCTTGGTATATTTCCATTGTATCCTTTCCAGTTTACTCATGCTTGTTTTCTTATAGGGTGTCCATATTGATATTCCATACTCAAGTTTGGGTCTAATGTAACTAACAAACAATTACTTCATTATTTTTGATTTCCTAGACATTATGGATCTTTTTATACTATAGTTCTATAACTATCATTAACCAATTGGTTAATTTGATTAGAAAAACTCATAGCTGGATCTACCCGTATACCCAGGTCATTAAATGAGTCTACAGTTTCAATCACTGTATGCTGTATTAATTATTCACCTTTCAAGTTATGCCTACCAAATCTCATATGCTTAGTTTTTGATGTATTTATCAGCATATTATTCTCCTGTGCCCAAATGGTCAATTTAGTCAAGTTATTTTACAGACATGCCTTGTAATCAGTTTACCCAATTTCAGGTCATCTGCATATAGACTGTAGAACACCTCAGATGAAAAAGTTAGATCTGAAAGATACAGTCTAAACATGTAAGGGCTTAGGACAGTGGGACACCCTGACTGCAACCAAGGATTTCGCCTGTCTAGTTGCTGTATGATACTTGCCATGTCCTGTTTGTAAGCCATGCAGCTGTCCAACTTATAAAGAGTACATCAGTACCTAGTTGTACTAATTTATTGATCAGTTATGTGTATGACCCTGTCAAATGCTGAAACTAAATCTATAAATTACATCACAGCACAAATTTTCACACATAGCTATTATTATATTGTTATAGAATATCATGTTACAGGTGGTAATAGATCTGTTTTCAACATATGTATGCTGACATATGGTTTCAAGTCCCAACCTATCCAGTTCTGATCTTATCCAGTATTACCTTCTCCATTATTTTTCCACAACAGGAAAGTATACTTAAGGGTCTATATGAGTCTGTGTTTGTCCTACTCTCCTTTCCCTTAAAAACAGGTTTAATAAGTGCATGTCTTCAATTTTGAGGAATCTCCCCATATTTATATGACCCAGTGAATAATAGATATAATGGTACTGTAAGTTCTTGATGAAGTGTTCTCAGCTCATTGTTACTAATTCCGTCTCCTCCCTGCAGTTTGTTTGGGTCCAGTTTGCACAGTGCTTTTTCAATATAATCTAATTTGATTCCAGTATCTGGGGTTACCCAGATGTCAGTAGGACAACTCACCACCCTTTTTGTGGAGGCAAAGTGTTTTGCATAAGATTTTGTAAATATATCTGTAATCTGTTGACTCTGAGAGTACATTTTAGAATCTGCACACAGTTTATCAATTTGTGTGTCTTTACTCCTTTCATACCTTATGTATGTATAAAAAGGATTCCTATTATGCTCAATATCTTTATATAAATTATCTTCAAATTTTTCTTGATCTTGTCTCACACTATACTTAAATCTTTTTGTCCAGCTGGTTTATTTCAATTTTCAAAGTTGTAGTTGACCTCTCTTCCATTTCTTATATTTTTTTTGTCTCTCACCTTAATCAGATATCTTGTTCTTATGGGAATATATATGCCTGATGCTGTATGCCTAGATCCTGATGTTAAACATTTTTTTGATTTTTTGCACTCAAACAATTTCTCTTTCAAAACTTTCCACATTCCATCTGCAGTTTTTCCACTGAACACCTCACTCCAGTTACTTTTACATAGTGACTGTTTTGTTTCCATTTAATCTGTAATTAACCTTCTGTGCATTGGTTTAGATTTCAGTGTGGCAGAATTATCTAGCAACAAATTAACCTTTATAACCCCATGATCACTGCATATCAGTGGTGGTAAAACTTGACTTGAAGTTACAATAATTTGTTTGGGAACACAAACAATGTCTAGTATGTTCCTTTCCCTGGTAGTTTTTTTACAACCTGAAGCAATTGTTGTTCCTGAATATATACGCTGTGAATAATTCCCTTATTAACATTGTAGAATCATTATTATTCCAGTCTGTTTGTGGTAAATTTAAGACCAATGCTAATAGTATTCTTCCCTCCTGTGTTTCATGCAAGAAATGTATGAATTACTCTAGGTTATTTGCACTTGACTTTGCTGGTCTATACACTCCAACAGTTGTTACATCTTCCAGGGTTGTCTTTGTCACAGTTACATGGTCTATAGTGTTGGGAATATCACTGAACATGTAGTAATCACAGGTCTCATAACTATCTTTAATCCCTATCGTAACACCTCCATTTGATTTTTTATTATAAGTTCATAGGTGGGTACTAGGCTATCTGCCTGAGAGCATTTATAAGCCTAGCCAGAGTGTGTCCGCTTTTGCCGTCCCATTGATTTAATTAACTGAGCCTCTGTCAAGAAGAGCCAATGAAGTGATTCCAGGGGTGTATTTTCTGTTACCCATCCACTCGTCAAGGTTCCTCTTGAAGAGTGTTAGTGAAGGGCTCTGCCTAATGTAGTTATGAATTTTGTTCCAAAGCATGGGGAGTCTCTGTAACAGGAATCTATCTCTCCAGCATGTTCTATTTGTTGTTGTGGCGAGGTTTAGCTCACTAGAGCGAGTGGCTCGGATTTCTTTAGGTGGAGCATGTCCATCAAATCTGAGTTGGACATGGCTTTGTAAGTCAGGCAGAGATCACTTCTGAGTAAGCAATATACCACTGAGTACAGCCAGAGTTTTTCCAGTCGGGCTGCATAGGACATATGTTTGAGACCAGTAATCCTGTTGGTGAGGTACTTTTGTGGTCTTTCCAGCTGTTGGAAGTGTCTTGTGAGGTACATCCCAAATGGGGCATTGTACTCTATGATGGGTCTGATGAGTGACGAGAAGAGGGGCACTATAACCTCTTTATTTCTAGATGCAAACCCTTTAGTAATTAGATGGGCTACATAGAAGGATTTCCTAACTACGTTGGCAATATGATTGTCAAAGGAGAGATTACTATCTACCTGGGTCCCCAGATCTCTTATTACCTCTGCTATATTAAGGGGGCTGCCACCTATGTGGTAATTCATGGGTGTTTTGTTTTTCCCAAACTGGATGACTATGCATTTTTTGGCATTTAGCTTGAGACCATGACTTTGACACCAGGTGTCCATCTCAGTAAGGCCCTTTTGGAGAATGTCTGTGTCAACCGGAGAGTCAGTTATGGCTCCCAGTTTGCAGTCATCAGCGAACTTGGTTAGCCATAGTCCTCCTGTGTTTGCCTGTACTTCTGAGAAGTATATGCCAAACAGTAGGGGTCTTAGGACTGAGCCTTGTGGAACACCATTTGTGACTGGTTTAGAGTCGGACCTGGAGCCCACTATTCTTACCGTGTGAGTTCTGTCTGTAAGTCAGTTGGCAACCCATCTCATGACTTAGGGGTTTATGTTCAGGCTGGTGAGTTTTTCTATAATTTCCGAGTTGGGATTGGTGTCAAAAGCCTTGGTGAGGTCAAGGCAGGTGTGTGAACCACCTTCCCCTCATCTATGGCCTTGGTGGCTTTCTCGAAGAAGTCAACCAGGTTTAGTAGGCATGATCTGCCCTTAAAGCCGAACTGGGTCGGGTCAAGTGTTTGGAGGTTCCCAATGTCTTTGTTAATGAGTTCCATGATGATGCGCTCCATAGCCTTGCAGACCAGGCTAGTCAGGCTTATGGGGCAATAGTTACCAGGGTCAGTTATGGCCCATCCTTTGTGGAGCAGAATAATCGTTGCTGTGTGCCATTCTATGGGCACGTAGCCTGTGGAGAGGCTGAGGTTGAACATTGTGTTTAGGTGGGGGGTTAGTTCATTCTGTAGTTCGTGCAAGACGCAGCCTGGGACACCATCTGGCCCCACTGACGCTGTGCTTTTGAAAGGGCTGTTTTCACCTGTGCATCTGTGATTTCTGGGACACTACACTTTTTCGGTATTATTGTGGGCCCTTTTGGGGATGAGAGGGGGTGAAGTTTGTACTGGATCTATCTGCCAGGATGTTGGCAATATCAGTAGGCTCAGTATATTTTGTGCTATTTTGCACTAGCTCAGAGCATATCTGAGAGGTGCCACTTAGATTCTTGACATAGCTAAAGAAAGCTTTGTTGTTATCTTTCGAATCCTTGGCTATTTTTCTTTCAAAGTTAGCCTTGGATGATTTTATGAGGGACCTTAGTTTCTTACTGATACTGATCAGAGATGTTTTTCTTTCTTGGGATTTGCTTTTTTTTCTGAACTAGTTTCCTACTTCTATTGTATAGCCTGTTTATGGCAGGGGTCCACCAGACTGGTTTCCTTCTCTTAGGGGAGTGAGTCTTGGTTTTGCTAAGGATGGCATGATCCATGCATCCTTGTAGGTGCTCATAGAGTGCATTTGTAAAGGTTCATGCATCTTGGACACTGTTATCCTTTAGCGTGTGGGATGTGAAACTTACCACCTCTGTCTTAAGTAAGGTGAAGTTTGCTATAGAAAGGTTTTTCACTGTGGTTTCCTAAGTTGGGGGTGGTGGTGTAGACATCCAGAGTGATTAGTTTATGGTCTGATCTAACCAGTGACAGGTTGACCTCCGGTGTGGAACACCTGTCGCCCATGTTGGTGATAACCAGGTCCAATATGTTTTCACCCCTGGTAGGGGAGTTTACCAGCTGATCCAGGGCATTTGAGTTGATAAATTCCAGGAAGCACTGGACCTGGGAGTTTGTACTTGAGTAATTTTCCCAGTTAATGGTAGGGTAATTGAAATCGCCCATTATCAGGGTGTTCGGTAGGACCTTCATGTTTTCCAGTGTCTCTAGAAAGGTGGAGTGGTGGTCTTGGGTCATGGTGGGTGATCTGTAGCAGGCCACAATTTGCCTTGCAGATTTGCCCGATGTTTCTCAGATGTATCATGCTGCACCACTAACCTGGAGGTGTAGGTATCCATGATGAATATGGATACACCCCCTCCTTTTGTGTTTCTGTCCATGTTCTCTAGCTGAAATGTGTGGTATGAGTTGTAGTCCGGTAGTGTTGGGGTGCACTGTGGAGCCTTGAACCAGGTTTCAGTTACTCCCCAGATGTTGACGTTCTCCATACTGAGGAGTGCTTCTAACTCATGCATTTTGAGATTTAAACTCCTGGTGACCATGACCCTCATTTTTTTTATTTCTGCTGTTTATGGAGGTGGGTTTGACTTTTGAGCCTTGCCTAAAAAAGGCACTATGGGGGCAAGAGCCTTGGCCAGTATTCGAAAGCCTAGGGGTGACAGGTGCAAGCCGTCTGTTGCGAAGCAACGAGGCATGTCGAGCATGTCGTCCCAGGATGACAGACACTGGATCCCCTTTGAATGACACCAGAGCTTAGCCAATTGTCGAAATTTATAATTTTTTCTTTATACTGCGGTATCATTCTTGGTGAGGCAGGATGATGGTCAGGGTCATACCCGCCTGGGCTACATGATCAGAGAGGTCTTCCATGTCTCTTTTTATGTAGTCCAGGGAGGTACATCTCAGGTCATTCACACCAACATGAACAATGACAGAGTCATATTTGTACTTGTTCTGGAGTGACCTGAGTGCTTGTGTTATGCGGCGGATTCTGGCTGCTGATAGGCAGCTAACAGAAACCTTCTTCTTGTCCAACCTAGTGAGTGGGACGTCAGTGTGCCTGACTATAGAGTCGCCTATTACTGGTGTCTAGTGTTAGAATGTCTGTTACAGTAAAAACATTTATACCCTGACAGAACTGGTTTCCAGTCATTGTACTTTAACCATGTTTCACAAACAATAATAACATCAATCCAGTAGAAACGTAGCAAATTTTCAATAAAAAACTTTGTTATTAATGCTCTTAGCATTAACAACCATCAGATAGTCAAACTCATGTGTTCAATTTTGATCTGACAAATTCTGCTTTAAATAACTTAGTTTCTTCTACTACATATGTCACTTCTTATTGTTTACAATGTGTGTGTGTGTGTGTGTGTGTGTGCATATATATGTGTGTGTGTGTGTGTGTGTGTGTGTGTGTGTGTGTGTGTGTGTGTGTATATATATATATATATATATATATATATATATATATATATATATATATATATAAACTGAACACCACTGCAGCCAGAACGATGTAAAAGAAAAGAAACGCAATTTATTTAAAGACCAAAACAGCGTTTTCGCTTCCAGAAAGCCAGAAGCTTCATCAGCAGTTGAAAGGATTAAAACCTAGTGCATTTAAAACAAAGTAACTGGCGCTTGTTGACATCACCACAAGCGCCACAAGGTTGCTTAAAGGGCAACAATGAAACTTAAAAGGGCAACAATAACAGGGAGAGCGGGTAAATACAAATACATAGTATGCCCTGTAAAACTTATATAAAAGAATTAAAACATTCTATAATGAAGTGTGGAGCTAAAAAGCTGTATATAGTGAATATCAATAGACAAGAGCAACTAAATGTACTACTGCATCGGGTCACCTAACAGGAGCAAGCAATATAAAAAAAAGCTACATATCAAAGGAAAATCAATATGTTAAGGTTGCTATTACTTTAAACTATAGATGGAATAGAACACTGAATGGGCTTAACCCTAGCAAAGCATTATATGCAACATTATTCACTGTCCTTGGAATTGACCAATGGGAGAACACTGAATGGGCTTAACCCTAGCAAAGCATTATATGCAACATTATTCACTGTCCTTGGAATTGACCAATGGGATAGGTTGGTACGCCACCAAGAGTAAAAAAGTACTATCTAAGGTAGCTCTTATATTTAAGAATTGCAGCAATGTTACAGTTTTCGTTTAGCCCAGGAAATGAAAAGGCGTCCAGTTGGAGTTGCCATTCGAGCTCACGAGTCGCGACAATTAGAGATTGTGGGCCACCTCTGATATCCATGCTGATATGATCAATGCCCATGAACAGGAAGCTGTGGCCGCTGTTGTTAAGAATATGTTTTGACAACGCGTTGTCGCTTTTCTTATTGTTGCTAGCGTAGATGTGTTGGTATATACAGTCACAGAAGCGTCTATCCGTTTTACCAACATAGAAAGCTGCGCAGCATTGGCAAAATGCTACGTATACTATGGCCTTCGTTTTACAATTAATTTTGTGATTGATGAAATATTTCCTCTCCCCAATGATGAAAGAGTTACCTACTCGCAGGTATCTGCACCATTTGCAAGACCCACAAGTAGATGTGCCCTTTATTCTCGTCAAGTGTTCACTTTTCGTATTTCTCTGTAAAATATCTTTAAGATTATTACCCCTCCTGTAAGTGAAGATAGGAGATAAACCTAACCTGTCGTGTAGCCTTTTCATTTCCTGGGCTAAACGAAAACTGTAACATTGCTGCAATTCTTAAATATAAGAGCTACCTTAGATAGTACTTTTTTACTCTTGGTGGCGTACCAACCTATCCCATTGGTCAATTCCAAGGACAGTGAATAATGTTGCATATAATGCTTTGCTAGGGTTAAGCCCATTCAGTGTTCTATTCCATCTGTAGTTTAAAGTAATAGCAACCTTAACATATTGATTTTCCTTTGATATGTAGCTTTTTTTTATATTGCTTGCTCCTGTTAGGTGACCCGATGCAGTAGTACATTTAGTTGCTCTTGTCTATTGATATTCACTATATACAGCTTTTTAGCTTCACACTTCATTATAGAATGTTTTAATTCTTTTATATAAGTTTTACAGGGCATACTATGTATTTGTATTTACCCGCTCTCCCTGTTATTGTTGCCCTTTTAAGTTTCATTGTTGCCCCTTTAAGCAACCTTGTGGCGCTTGTGGTGATGTCGTCAACAAGCGCCAGTTACTTTGTTTTAAATGCACTAGGTTTTAATCCTTTCAACTGCTGATGAAGCTTATGGCTTTCTGGAAGCGAAAACGCTGTTTTGGTCTTTAAATAAATTGCGTTTCTTTTCTTTTACATCGTTCTGGCTGCAGTGGTGTTCCGTTTGTGTTTACAGTGAGTTTCCTTGTTTTTTATTCAACTCGTTTATATATATATATATATATATATATATATGTGTGTGTGTGTGTGTGTGTGTGTGTGTGTGTATATCTTTGTATGTCTATATATAGATAGGCTGTGGGAACCACTTTACCCACATCTATGGCTTTGGTGACTGATTCAAAGAAGTCTATCAGGTTTAGGAGACATGATCTGTCTTTTACAAACCCGAACTGGGTGGGGTCCAGAATTTGTTGATTACCAATGTGTTTATTTATAAGTTATGATGATAATTTCCATGGCCTTGCAGACCAGGCTCGTCAGGCTAATGGGGCGGTAGTTCCCAGGGTCCGTGGTGGCTCCCTCCTTGTGGAGTGGGATAACCGTCACTGTGCGCCATTCAGCGGGCACAAAGCCTGAGGTGAGGTTATGATTGAACATGGTACTTGGGTGGGGTGCCATTTCATTCTGTAGTTCGTGTAAAATGCAGCCAGGGATGTTGTCTGGTCCCATTGATGCTGTGTTCTTGGCTTTGTAGAGTGTGGTTTTTACCTGTGTAGCCATAATTACAGGAACTTTGCATTCTTCTGGTATAGAGATGGGCCCTTTATGGGGTGAGAGGGGGTAAAGTTAACGCTATCTGCCAGGATGTTGGCAATATCAGTTGGGTCTGTATATTTAGTGCCACTGTGCTGTAACTCAGAGCAGATCTGAGTGTTACCACTGAGATTCTTGACATAGCTATAGATTGCTTTGTGGATGTCTTTACAATCAGTGGCGATTTTGTTTTCGTAACTAGCTTTGGAGGATTTTATCAGGGATCGTAGCTTCTTACTGAGGCTGACCAGGGAGCTCCTCCACTCATGGGATGTTACTCTCTTTTGCAACAGTTTCTTTCTTCTGTTGTACAGTTTGTTTATGGCAGCAGACCACTAGATTGGCTTCCTTTTTTTGGAGGATAGCATCTTGGTTCTGTTTGGGATAGCACGATCCATGCACTTTTGTGTAAGTGCTTATAAAGTGCAATTGTGTAGGATTCCGTAGTCGTAACTGTATTGTCCATCTGCATGGGTGTCATGAAGTTCACCACTTCTATCTTAAGAAGCATGAAGTTGGCTTTGGAGAAATGTTTTACCGTGGTTTCCTTAATGGGGGTGGGGGCAGGATGTGGCTATCTAGGGTGATTAGCTTATGGTCGGATCGGACCAATGAGGCGTTGACTTCAGGTGTGGAACACAGGTCACTCATGTTGGTAATGACTAGATCTAGGATATTGTTGCCCCTGGTGGGGGTGTGGATAAGTTGATCCAGGGCTTTAGAGTTTATGAATTCCAGAAAACGTTGAGCGAAGGAGTTGGTACATGAGTAGTTTTCCCAGTTAATGGTGGGGTAGTTGAAATCGCCTATTATTAGGTTGTTTGGTTGAACCCTAACATTTTCCAGTACATCAAGAAAAGAGGAGTGGAAATCCTGGGGCATGGTGGGGGATCTGTAGCAAGCTACAATTTGGATTGCAGTTTTGCCCAGAGTTAGTTGCACTTGGATAACCTCAGATGCATTATGCTGAGCAACTAGCCTATGAATATGGACACACCTCCACCTTTAGTGTTCCGGTCGAGGTTACATGGCCGAAAAGTGTGGCATGAGTTATAGCTTGGTAGTGCAGGGGTGCTCTCTGGAGCCTTGAACCAAGTCTCAGTCACTGCACAGATATCTATGTTCTTCATTTTAAGGAGTGCCTCGAGTGAGTGCATTTTGAGATTTAGACTTCTAGCATTGAGTAGCATCACCCTCAGTTTTTGCTTGCCTGTTCCTGTTACTGCGGTGAATTTATTATTTGAACCTTGGTTAAAATGGCACTATAGAGGCGGCAAGAACCTTAGCTAGTATCTGGAATCCCAGGGGTGACAGGTGCAGGCCATCTCTGGCAAAGCATCGTGGTCTGTCGACCATGTCATCCCAGGCAGACAGATACTGGATCCATTTAGAATGACACCAGAAACTTAGCCAATTGTTGAAGTCAGTTATTTTGTCCTTGTACTGCGGTGTCATTCTGGGTGATGGCAGAATGCTACTCAGGGCTAGGGTCATACCTGCCTGGGCTACAAGATCGGAGAGCTCTTCCATGTCTCTTTTCGTGTAGTCCAGGGAGGTATGTCTCGGGTAGTTCACACCAACATGGACAATGACAGAGTCATATTTGTACTTGTTGTGGAGTGACCTGAGTGCGTTGGTTATGTGGCGGATCTGGCACCCGACAGGCAGCTGACAGTAACCTTCTCCTTGTTTAGCCTGATGAGTGGGACATCAGTGTGCCTGACTGTAGAGTCACCTATGACTAGTGTGTTGGGTACATTGTTTTGCCTTATTGGCTGTGGTTGAGCGGCACACTGAGTCTGCGGGCTATGTGTCATTCGGGTTGTGTTGGGGGGTGAAGGTTGCTTGCATTTCTGCTTTGGAGGTCTCTGTTGCTTGAGCAGATTATTATTGAGAGCCTCAGCAAATGTTTTTGTGTTTCTATGTGTGGATTTTGTTGGTGGAGATTTAGTGAGACTATATGATGAGTGTGGTGTAGTGCAAGTGTTTATGTTCTCCTCTTGACTGTCAAGTTCAGTCTTGGATGGAGAGAGCATTACCTCCAGTTTGGCTAGATAAGTGAATTGCTCACAGGTTGTAGTGTTGGGTGGTAGGAGGAAAGGGTTGTCTGTGTACATGAGGCAATTTCTACATTGCCCCACAATGCCCAGATTCATCAGATAGACAGGAGAGAACACTGTGAGCTGACCCTTGGACATGCCTGAATAAAAAAATATTTTACTCTAGATAAGTGATGAAAGTGAGTACAAGAGCAGTTTTTCTCTAAGCAAGTGAGGAAAGTAAGTACCAAAACTGTTTTCCTCAAGGTAATGAGGAAGGTTGAGTGCTGTAGTAATTAGTAGCTTATTTAGTGCTTACAACAAGTTTTGAACAAGTGCTGATCACGAATAAGCAAATTCAAGTACTAAAACTAAGAATCCGTATCTGGACTACACTAGTTACAGGAAAGGTAGGAAACAGGCTTAGATTTATTTATTTTTTTAATACAGAAAAGTAGCTAAAACAGCAATAAAAACAATTCAAATGCAATGCAAGCTAGCACACACAAGAATGCCGCAATGTTAGACCAAACAGTTTAAAAAAAAGTGCAATTAAATTAAAAATGACTAAACAAGTGCAGAAGGAGTCTATTAGGTAGAATGAGGTAAAGAGATGGGACTGAGTGTCCCAGATCAAATCTACAGGGCAACTGCAAAAGCCTCCAAATTTACAAGAAGACAGGAATAGGGAGGATGAAGCTGCGGTGGTGCAGTGGTAGCGTTGTCGCCTCACAGCAAGAGGTTTTCCCATTCGATTCTTGGCTGGAGCACTTTCTGTGTGGAGTCTGCATGTCCTCCCTGCTGTCAAGTGGCATTCGAAAGACATACGTAGGGCGTGCCTTCGTTGAAGTTGGGCGTTGAGCTGGCACCTCGGTACTGTAAAAATCTACTGCCAATCATTAGCGGACCAGAGTTCCGCTGTGGCTACCCCTAACCAGGAAAAGCCAAAAGAAGAAGAAAAATAACAACAGGAATAGGGAGGATGGGTAGGGGAAAAACAACACCTTCAGCAGAGATCTGACAAACTATGCAGTGAAGCAAGAATAACTGTGCACAACTCTGAAGTCAGCCAGCAATGATATAAAATTAGTCAAGTGCCAGAAAATATACCTCCATATAGTTTGAAGAGAACTCTGTCTGGACACAGGAAGGCTCCCGCAATCATCATCATCTTCTTTCGGCTGTTCCCATTATGGGTCACCACAGCGGATCATCTGTTTCCATTTCTTCCTGTCCTCTGCACCTTGCTCTCACACCAACCACATGCATGTCCTTTCTCTCCACATCCATAAACCTTATCTTAGACCTTCCTCTTTTCCTGTTACCTGGTAGCTTCATCCTTAGCATCTTTTTCCCAATATACTCAGCATCCCTCCTCAGCGCATGTCCAAACCAATGTAATCTTGCCTCTCTGGCTTTGTCTCCAAACCTTCCAACCTGGGCTGACCCTCTAATATACTTATTACTAATCCTGTTCACCCGTGTCGCACCCAGTGCAAATCTTAACATCTTTAACTCTGCCACATCCAGCTCAAACTCCTGCCTTTTTGTCAATGCCACTGTCTCCAACCCATATAACATAATTAGTCTCACTATCCTCTTGTAGACCTTCCCTTTCACTCTTACTGGTACTTGTCTGTCAGAAATCACTCCTGACGCTCTTCTCCACCCACTCCATCCTGACTGTACTCTCTTCTTCACCTCTCTTCCACACTTGCCATTAGCCTGAACTATTGATCCCAAGTATTTAAACTCATCCACCTTCGCCACCTCTACTCCTTGCATCCTCACCATTCCTCTATCCTCCCTCTCATTCACACACATATATTCTGTCTTAGTCCTGCTGACCTTCATTCCTCTTCTCTCTAGAGCATATCTCCATCTCTCCAGGGTCTCTTCCACTTGTTCCCTATTCAGACTACAGATTACAATGTCATCTGCAAACATCATAGTCCACGGAGACTCCTGTCTGATCTCGTCTGTCAACCTGTCCATCATCATTGCAAATAAGAAAGGGCTTAGAGCTGATCCTTGATGTAATCCCACCTCCACCTTAAATGTATTTGTCACTCCCACCGCAGACCTTGCTGCTGTCACACTACCCTCGTACATATCCTGTACCACTCTTACACACTTCTCTGACACTCCCGACTTCCTCATATAATACCACAGTTCCTCTCTAGGCACCCTGTCGTATGCTTTCTCTAAGTCTACAAAAACACAATGCAACTCCTTCTGACCTTCTCTGTACTTCTCCATCAACAGTCTCAGAGCACTCATCGCATCTGTAGTTCTCTTTCCCGGCATGAAACCATACTGGTGATCAGTAATCATTACGTCCCTTCTTAACCTAGCTTCCACTACGCTCTCCCATAACTTCATGCAGTGACAGATCAATGTAATCCCTCTGTAGTTACTACAGCTCTGCACATCACCCTTATTTTCTAAAAATTGGTACCAAAACACTTTTTCTCCATTCCACAGGCATCCTCTCACTTTCCAAGATTTCATTAAACAATCTGGTTAAAAACTCCACTGCCATTTCACCTAAACACCTCCATGCTTCCACAGATATGTCATCTGGACCAACAGCCTTTCCATTCTTCATCCTCTTCATAGCTATCCTATATATATTTATATATCTATACAATCTATATATATATATATATATATATATATATATATATATATATATATGTGTGTGTGTATATATGTATATGTATGTATATATATATATATATATATATATATATATATATAGTTCCGTATCAGAAGCCTGAAACACTATAAGCCTGAAAATCAAAATCCTGAAACCAAAAGCCTGAAAATTCAAAATCCTGAAAACACAAAATGGACATACTGACGTCATTGTGGCTTTGCTATTGTTAGCCCTGTGGTGTTAAGTCATGCATTGGGTTCAGGTAAGTGTGCGGTTGGTTTTATGTTAGGGTTAGGGGCGGTTTAAGTGAGTTAGGGTTAGGGCGCAGGTTAGGCATGTATGCAATAGTGACAAATAAATATTGGGGTTAGGGGCAGTTTAAGTGAGTTAGGGTTAGGGCGCGGGTCAGGTGAGTGTGCGATAGTGACGGACCTTAGGGTTAGGGTCAGGGTCAGTCGGTAGATATTAGTGTCTTTATAGTGACATATTAGCATTATTTGTGTTTTCAGGATTTTGGGTTTTCGGGATTTTGAATTTTCAGGCTTTTGGTTTCAGGATTTTGATTTTCAGGCTTATAGTGTTTCAGGCTTCTGATAGGGAACCATATATATATATATATATATATATATATATATATATATATATATGCACTTTCTAGAGGAATGCTTATTCCTTAAGCATTTATTTCTGCACAGAAAATACCCATTTGAACTTCTGGACAACCTCTTTAAAGATATCTTCCAATCCAGAGACAGCAAAGTCAAACCCATCATAAAATACTGGTTTTCTACCACCAACCCAGCAACGATCTCCACTGACAAAACTCTCAGCTTCCCTATACCCATCAGCCGTGACATGCAGGTATCAGATTCATTATCCAAACCAACTGGGATTTCATTTTCAGTGACAAAGACCTTGCCCGACTACTTGGCAAACAACCCAGGTTTTTGCCACAAAAGAACTAAAACTCTGAAAATTAATTTTGAAAATAGGGACACTTCCTTTTTTGCTGTTAACCATGCTATCATCAACGAACCTAAAGGAATGTTTAAATGCAACACTTGTGTTGTTTGTAACTATATCTACACTGGCAAGACCTTTACCTTTAAACATTGTAACTTTACCACTTTTTTTTAAAAAGCATTACAATTGTAAAAGTGAAAATGTTGTTTATGCAGGAGTCTGCACTACATGCGACTCCTTCTACATTGGAAAAACTAACAGAAAGCTTTCTGCTGACAGTGTTAAAGAGTATTTAGCAGCCATTTGCAATAAAGACACTGTTAATGCTCTGGACGAGCACAGTATTTACTGTAACAGTTTTAATCACTTTGTTTTTCTGGTCCTTGAACAAATTGAATGCTTTGTTGGTGACTTTTACAACTTGCTAAAATTTAAATAATTAATGTGGCAGCTACTTCTCAACGCCAAATCGGCTCCATGGTTAAATGATTCAAGTCAGTATTAAATGTGCTCTGCGATAGCTTCATTGAAGGCTAGCCCTTTGATCCACCTACTTAACTCACACCAGCCACAAAATAATGTAAATTGTTCACACCTTAGTTTGAACTTGTTTTACCTCCTTGCTTTCCTGTATTTATACCTGAAGTTGAAAATACTTGCAGTCATAATGTTTTTTGTTTCTGAAGAAGTCCAAATCTAATAAATGGATGAAAGTGCTAAAACTTACACCGGTTTGTCCATTTTCTCTTTATTGTGAGAGATTAACAGGTTGAAGGCTATTATTCCTGTGTCGTTGTACGGTTTTACTAGGTCAGTGTACAGTTTGGAATCCCTGGAGGTCTCATTGAGGAATTTATAAAATCTCAGTCCTTGTGGTACAATTTGATGATGTACACATGAGCTTAAAAAGAAGTTGTCATACTGTATGTTCTCATAGAGTTTAAGTTTGCGCTCTAAATCTAGGATGAGTATTTTGCATTCCATGTTGCCTGGGCGTTCTTGCTCAAGTGTCCTATTTAGATTTTCTGTTGTGACTCGTTGAATCCCTTCCAGAAATGGGTTCCTGGACTCGTTTCTGTTGACGAAATGCAGAATAGTTGCCATGTCTTTTGCATGGGGCTGTAACATGGGTGGGTTTGCCCCTGTATTCGTGCCTCGTGGTTGTTGTCCTGGGTGGCTGGAACTGGTACTTGGATTGTAGTTGGAAGTTGTGGTTTGCGGAGATGGGGCTGAAATTGTTGGCCCCGTTGTGGGATTCATTTGTGAGAGGCTGGAGTTCTCTTGAGTCAGAGTTGGCTTTTTTCCTGAAAAGAGACTGGGGGTGAAACCCATAGAGCTAGCTCGTAACATGTTGAGTAGGCTTTCTGCTCTGTTCATTGTGGCATTGAAGTCTTGTACTAATAATCAGTAGTCCGTGGGCTCTTGGTGCCCTGTTGAGTCGAATAAGGGTTGGCTATGGAACCTGGTCGTTCCATCGGTGTGCCTCCCATCCTAAGGGTCGGAAAATAATAAAAACCGAACAGAATACTAAACTGAAGAACTAACTAATAAAAATAAAAAACTTCCAAGGATAGGAGAAGAATCACACTGAGTCCGAACTGCTAGTTTAGCGCTTTCGTCCTTTTATTTATATAAAGAACTTATTCAGAACTATTTACAAATGTACAAGACTCATGTTTAAATACTTTGTCATAATGCAAAAGACTGCAGATACATTTGAGCCAATGACTGATCTTGGGTTAAATTGAGCCAGTCGAAAGCAGTAGTTGTTACATTTGAAAAAATGCAGTTTGTATCAAAGAGAGAAGTACTAGATACATTATATTAGTGGTACTGTACTGCAGATACATTTTAACCAATAACTGAACAATGGACTAAATGTGAGCCAATCCTGAGACTCTGCTGATGCAGCTTAAGTTACAGTAACTAATGGTGTGCCTCTGTGGGAGTTGTTACACAAGCCATCGCAGTGCATACTTTACGTTTAAGTTTTCATTGAGACCTGGAGTGGTCTCTGCATTTTTAACAGTAGTTGCCAGCGTAATTCTTTTGAGCTCTAGTAAGGTTTTGCAGTCACCATAAAACTGTTCTACTTTTTCCTAGGATGAAGAATTTAAATCCTGTAAAGTTTAAGCACCTGGTACTGTGTCTGCCTAAAGCGTTGCTGCAATCTTTATTTCTTATGGCTGTTAGATGCTCTTTAATATGATCAGAAAGTTTCCTAGTCGTTTTCCTTACGTAGAAGGATTGGCGAGAGTTGCATGCTCCTGTGTAGACTACAAACATGGTGTGGCAATCAAAGTGTTTGCGAAATTCTACAGCACCACAAAGTTCTCGAGCATCATTATTTAGGGCTATTTCTGCATCTTTCCAAAACTCACCAGGCATGTAGCCTCCTTAAACTTCAGGAAAAGGCAAAACCTACAACGGGATCTTTTACAGTGCCAAAATCAAAATGCATACAGACTTAACCACGAGGGACAATGGGTATTCAACAATTTCCACAACCAGCAAGGCAGACAAGCTCACCCACATCCCCTCAGTACTCCACCTCCTCCCCCAGCTCCCAACAACACTTGACTAGAAAATGGCCATGCTCAACGACTCCATTATCCGCCAGCTTACCGGTAGAGGTAACCACTAACTCTACCCCCATCGGAGCACAAGAGTGTTTTTTATTACAAGATTCTCTGACCAACCTAAACCCGACAGCTCATACCACAGGTATGCGAGGCAGAGGCTGAGAGAGACAGACCGGGAGAGGGAGGAACAATTTCTCTTATCAGGGAAGATCCATGAGGACAAGAATCACGACGAGGAGATTTTACTAATAGAAAGAGAGCACATGGTTTCCAGTACAGTCTTCAACTTAATGGACAGAGTGTTTTAAAGACGAGCACCTTCAACTGCTAAGCAGGGGTTTTACATTTATCCCCTCACAAAGAGCACGCATCACAGATGTGTTGCTTGATTTACGCCTGTATTTGAGGAAACTCAACCTCAAATTATTGTATTATGACCCAGAAAGCAGCGAAGAGAGCACCACTGACTCCAACGAAACTATCCCCCACATGCTAAAAGAAAAGCATGTTCACCCCAGTGCTAAACAGCACTATCACTACTCTCCTAAAAGTATGTGAGCATGACCTCAACTCCTGCTAAAACAGCCCGCTGAGGACAAGTTGTTTAACCTGTCAGCACTAGAGCAGCAAGCTCTGGCAGAGCTCAATAAAGACAGTCCGCTAAGAATTATGAAAGCTGACAAAGGTACAGGGCTCGTAGCAATGGAACAAGAAGTCTATATCAGCAAGATAGAAACCATGTTAATAGACAACCAATTCTACAGGCCCGTATCCATAAGGGATGTGATAAACAGTTTTCAGCAGTAGACAAACCACTGAAAAAAACTAGAAGTGGGACAACATGTTATGTTGGAGGAATACATGTTTTTACTAGTGCCAAACCCCAGCCTGGGGAAAATGTTCAGCATTCGCAAGATCCACAAGGATCACAGGGACCCTCCATTCAGGGCTAATCATCTCCAGCAAAAGGACTAAAACTAAGAACATCACGGAATATCTGGAATATCTGGACTGTATGTTCAACCCCTTAGTCCAGTCTACAGCATTCTACATAAAAGATTCCTGGGACTTCCTCAACATCCTACACAATGCCAAGCTGGACTTGAAGAGGTGCATTCTGGTCACTTTGGACATAGTGACCTTATACACGAACATCCCACACCACGATGGCTTGCAAGTCATCAAACTGTTCCTCAGCAAATATGCTAAATTCCACACCAACCGAGTGGAAACCTTGTTAGCACTAACCACAACAGTGCTAACAAACTTCTTTCACTTCCAACGGAAACATATACCAAGTGAAAGGAGTAGCGATGGGGTCCAAAATGGTCCCAGCATTCGCAAATTTAGTACTAAGCACATGGGAACTGGAAACCCTAGTCTGCAATTCAACAAAGTCCGTTTGTACAGGCATTAAATCGACAACTTTTTTTTTGTATGGGAGGGCCACAAAAACGATCTGGACAGCTTCATCAACAGCCTGTCCAACAGTATCCCCTACCTGGATTTGCGGATCTAAAATAAACTTGTTCGATATGCAGATATCCATTGAAACCAGCACAGGACAGCTAGTTTCCAACGTGTACCACAAGGACACTTACAGGAACAATTGAAGAACGTGCTGCAGGGTAATTTTATCAGGTTGTCCCATATCATCTTGGAGGACAACACATTCCACCTGGAAAGCAAGTTCCTTGCACACATGTTTGCAAACAAACATTACCCTGAACAATTAATCCACAAAGTTTTCACTGAGGTAGCTAAG